>NC_089757.1:14723769-14811269 GCF_040412425.1 Macrobrachium rosenbergii
AGTTTTATTCTGAATTCTATAGTGACCTATACAGTATTAATCTCCAAACAAGACTGCTATCCTAGATTTGAAGTAATATGAATTTGCAAGTGAATGCATGGTACTTTTGCAAAGAAACTACTTGCAGGTATTTATTGGCAATGCTCTCATAATGCCTTTTGGTTCAGCAGATAAGTAGGGCTGTTTCAAAATATGAAATAGTGCACCCGTTATGCAAATTTGTAATAATTAACCCACTAGTATGAATTACATATAAAATCAAATGGTACTGGCAAGACTGAACATGCTGCTTTTTCAGGAGCACAGAATTAAAAGGCATTTTGGACACTGAAGTGTACACTGTGCAGTTTCATTTCATAAAATAATTAAGCTCTTTCCATTTTTTCTCTTACAAATTATTTATTAATGCCATCTAATATTATCTAATGATAAACCTTCATTGAAGGACTCTGCATTAAGGATGAAATGGATTATGCTCATACAAAATACCATGCGAGTCTTGCCAATAACATCTGAAGCAACCTGTATACGCACAATGTCTACCCTCTTCGTGTTTGACTGATGTTTAAAACTCTATTATCCTCATTCACAACTTGATTTCTACGTCCTCAATGATAAGGTCCTTAGACCATTTTCCTAAAAAAATCTCTTTTCCATACTCCAAAATTAATTTCATTTTACAGCACAATAAGAAAACAATGCATCAGCATGTCATACTTGATGGAATAATTTTGCAAGCAACACTGCCAATTCAAAGATAGCTTCAATGCAAGCATCTGGCATTTACAATTTGAGGAAATGATAAAATTTGTCATGTGCACATACTTTTTACTATGTCAATTCACCACTTTATAGTTACAGATACTACAAGATAAGATGCAGATAAATAGTGAATTTATACCATGTAACTGGTACAACCAAGTCTGGAATCAATCAATCAATCAATCTTTCTCTCTCTCTCTCTCTCTCTTCTCTCTCTCTCTCTCTCTCTCTCTCTCTCTCTCTCTCGAGTTGTACCTCTCCTTTTTACATCCTGTGTTGTAGAATATTAGGGAGACTGTAGTTACCCACTTAACTAATGTCCTATTCTATAATACTCCTATTATCTACTTCATATTACTAGCTGTCATTTACTATTGTTTCTCACTATCATTTACTAGCTCATCTTTATGTAAAACAATATGAATACAGCCTGACCTAAACATTTCCAACAAAAGCCTTCTGTATAGCCTTTTGACATAAAATACACTGCAAAGCAGCTACTGAAAACTCATGATAATTCTTATCCCCATTTTCTTGGGTCAAGTTTTTATTTAATAAACAGGTTACCTGTCGTTTGATGCTCCTGCCTCTTTCTTCACCTTCATAACACATTTCATCACACCTAAGAACATAAGGTAAGTAAAGCATACCTAGGCAATTTCCTCTTCAAGAAAATAAATTGAACATTATTTATAGATATGTTTTTAAAGAGTAAAATCAAACCAATCTGTTAAACTGTAAGAAAGTCAGGTTGTATAATCAGATTGTAGGAAAGTTTAACTGCCGATTGCTAACAAATATTCTTTTGGCTTCCAAAAACAGCAAGAAGTATCATTAGGAAAATGACAGCGAAAAAAAAATTCATACATTATAAGAACTTGTTTTGATATGCTATTTAAGAAAAATATTAATTCCTTCATTAGAATGCATTATCAGTATCATGCCATACATGCATAAATGACATCCATTTTAGTATTTTACCTGCCCTCGTTTCTTCTCTGGTACTACTGTAATAACTGAATGCTAACAAAATTTACTTTGAGCAACCTTCTCATTTAATTTCCGAGTGAAAAAGTCAAATTTGAAAGTGAATTCAGTCAGTTTTGAATACCTGAACCTGTCCGTGTGCAGATTACACAACACAAATCTTTAGGATTTAAGAAAGAAATAAAAATCACTATAAGAATGAAAGCAAAAAGTACAAATTATGTCTCTGCCTTCCAATGACTTGTTGCTGATCATAAAGGAAAAATCATCCAAGTGGCTACACTCATACAGGACTGTCAAAGTACAGTACCTCATAATTTTAACAATCTTGGTTAGGCTTTCATAACTGGTGCAAAAATGAATGAAAATCAATGTGTGATTATTGAAAGTTAACAACTGTTTTCTCAGCAATTATAACTTCCAGGGTTACAGAAAAGCAGTTGAACTATGAAGATAACGCTGTCGATGCATGACCTGGCCATAGAGAGATAGAGGATATATTTTCATTATATAAGAGCACATAGCATCAGCAACTTTGAGGAATAGACTACTACAGGACTTTGAAGTTCCACATAAAACTTTCTGGATTGTTTAGCAAAGGTGAATGCAGGTAACTGAAGGAAAAATACATTTCTTAACAATCTGAACAAATTGTAGCTATCTGAAAGCTGACTTTGAAGCATCCAGAGTAACATATAAAGGACTGAAATTCTTTGGAGCTAAAAACACCTTGAACCAAGAGTGTATTTGTCAAGCCAGCAATGAAATCATATTTAATTTTTTATAAATCTAAACGTTCAAACAAAGACAAAGTATAAGTGAACTGCAAAAATTATGGAAAAACTGAGTACTAGAAGAAATTAAAAGTTTCACATAATTATACCTTACTTTAACTGTTTTGCTTAACATATTCAAAACCAAAAATCCCTGATAAGTCTGTCAATATTTGCCAATATGCACACACCTACCTACCCCTAATTACATTACTGAATGTGTCTAAATGTGTGTGAATATCAAAGAACTATATAGCAAATGAAGAGACAAAATTAGCTGTAGATTTTGCATTTGAAAGCATTGCCATAGAAAATGCTTGTGAGTATAAAGCAACTCTAAACTAATTCTAGAAGTTGATGACAATGTACAAGAAAATAACACTTTGGACAGAATACATTCTTGCCTCAGATCTATTTTTGCATGAAAGAAATACAGTAACTGGTACATACTGAAATACTCTTTCATAATACAATAATTAAAAAGCACCACAAGCCATTTCAAACATTTACTGTCAACTAAGTAAGTTCAAGTAAAATTTATTCACATTAAATACAGGCAGTCCCCGGTTTACGATGGGTCCGGCTTACGACGTTCCGAGGTTACGACGCTTTTCAAATATATTCATCAGAAATTATTTCCCAGTTTACAACGCATGTTCCAAGGTTACGACGCATCGTACAAAGATCCGACGGAAGAAATATGGCTCCAAAACAGCAGAATAATCAAATTTTGGAGTTTTTTTTATGAAAACTCAATAAAAATGCAGTTTACATCATTTTCAATACAACCAAAGCATTAAAAGTAAGGTTTTCTTGGGATTTTTGACGATTTTTGATGATTTTTCGGTTTACGATGCGGCGTAAAAACAGAACCCCATTGTAAACCGGGAACTACCTGTATACTTCTGCAATTACTGTACTGTATAGGCTAAAATGGTAAGTGTGTACTTCAGACTTTCAAAAGTCTTGGAGATACTTGCATACAATCAATACTCCAAAAGTGTTTTCTACATTAACTTGTTCTACCTTTTCTATTTTCAATGATTATTACTAACTCAAGCTTAAAATTTCATAAAAATCTCATAAAATTTACTGAGGTTAAAGTCCCTTATTTCAAACAATAAGTCCTGAAACTATGGCCTAACTTTCAACCTTTATGCTGAGTTTTTCTTCCTCAGGTAGGATAATATTCCCCTGGCTACAATGGAATGCATTTCAACTATAATGAAATAACTACACTTTATATTCAATCATCTCAAACTTTTTTTTTCTCTTGAGGCCTTACTATCATGATAAAATAATTCATTTACCTATAACTTTCAGAACACCCACTGTACTCTAACTTAGTAGATGATGGTAAGTCTTTTAAATAAAAGTTAATGCATAATTAAAAGAACATGCACCTGAAGGCCCATACTGTACAATCTGTGAATACTGATTTATTTCAACAGTCCGTTTACACTCCACCTCATAAAATAAGTATTTGTCCAATTCCTGACGCTCTTATTTCCTGAACGAGAGGTAATACAGAAACTGAAGTATTACTGATTTATCATTATCAACTCTCACAGGGATGACCATGATCAAAAAGTTTTGTTCCTCATAAATAAATTAGGTGTTATTTAATCAATTTAAGGACTATTATTAAAATCAGTGACTAGATAAACTGCAAATCCTGAATATTTTTTTTTATTAATTTATGAATTAATCTATTTTGATTTGCACTTGCACTTTTGACGGCAGTCAGGTGCATTTTACTTTTTGACATTCCGTTTTTTTATTAGCTACTATATATTTTGTTTTTTTATTGAAAAACTTATTTAAATTGGAAACTTTTGCCTTTTCTGTTTTAAGTGAATAAGACAAAAGTACTGTAATCTGATGTGTGAGGTCTTGAGTAATTCCCTATCTGAAACGTTCTGTTGTTAATAAAAGTTGGTAAGTACAGTGTGTAGATTGTTCAAAGATGTTGGGAAGTGTTTCAACATCTAACATTTGTGAATTGTTTGGTTTCCACATGTAATTATTTCTACCTTACTCCATTTTCTACTCTGAATGGTGTGGTTAAGTTTGAAAAGGTTATTTATTATTTCTTAATGTGTGATACAGTACTATTGATGAACCTTCTGATGCAAAGTGTATGGAATTGAGGAGTCCACTTATTTTTGGTTATGATTTCTTCCTTTGAATTCCAGGGTTTTGTTATTTTCACTATAATCATTAGTCAGATGTTCTGCTTTCATCTGTTATTTCCTGTGTTATTTCTGTCAAGCCTACTGTAGGCTACAGTTTTGTGTGTAGAATTTTGGGAGTTACTGAAACCCTTAATTTCTATTAAAATTCTGCTTCTTTTAGTGACAGCCCTTCTGTCTTGTAATGTGTTTAAGCTCTGTATTGCATATAATGACTCAGTCTTTTCCAGACATAACATAGTGCTTTTGACAACAGTTGATGCAACAGGATGTGCCATGATTCCATAAAGCTGCAACATCACTCAATCTGCATAATGAATATCTTGGATCACCGTTACATTTTTAAGCTGTGTGATTATATTTGCAAGTTTCTGCACTGGAGGGATTTTGGAATAGAGTACTGTGTATGGTCTAAATTTCTTGATTTTGTCTTAATGTTTTGACTCTTAGAGGAATAATTTGCCCAATACTGTATATATATTTTCCACTAATACAATTTTCTTACAGGGTACATCATACATTTCAATGTTGTCGCTGTCGTAACTTTTTTGGAAAGAATCCAATAACATGTCCTGTTGTTTTGTCAATTCTTTATCATCCTCTAACACCAGTTTTCTCTGTACACTATTCATGGTGTTGTGCTTAGTACATGTACAGTACATACAATGTTTGCACTGTTAATCATGGAGATGGACATAATTTTCAACAATCCATTCACTCACTCTTCATTCTCTAAAGAACATATCCTTTGATGTACCATTTGATAGAAAGCCCCACTGAAGCATACAATATATTACTTCTAAATCAGTTTTTATTAACAGAAACTCGGATCAAGTTTTATTCCCAAAAGAAGAGCCCAAAATGTATGAGGGTTGGATGTCATAACTATTTCTATTCATTTTGGGATTTTTCCATCATTCCCCATAAGATGTGGTTTTCACTTGATAAAAAGAAACTTGGGTGAATCTATGTTTATACACTGACCATCAATTTTGAGAACTGCTGTGTCACCAGTGTTTCTACATGCTGTTTTGATCAGAAACACCTTTATTTTCTAAAGAACAGAAAAATCACTCAACTTAAGAGCTTTAGCAAGAGATGGCCTTCATACTTCTGTGGCTACATTTATAAATTAGTAGTCTATATGCATTAGGCTCACTTTGATCTTCCATTTTCTCATTTAATAGTCTTGTAATCCTTGCGTAAGTTCTGGACGACCATTGTCAATTTTAGAAAAACTTATCAATGGAAAGAGAAAGATATGCAAATGAACATGGTGTAAGAAAAAAAAATTCTAAAAATTTTTCCCTACCTTCCACAGGAAGTTGAAAGTGACTATTTACAACCCTGGGTGTGGCCTCTTTCACAAGACACTTGTAAAAATATGCTAATTTTACCAAGTTATACATTACAGATAACTTAAATCAGTAACAAATAATGAGTATATTTGTTGTAAAAGATTTACAAGATTTACTGAGATGGGGAGATGCAGTAACTTTTTGTGAGGTGTATATGTTTTGTCTAATATTTCTTTGCACTTTTCTTTGCAAAATCACAATTATAGCTGACATACTATAAAAAAAATAAGAACTAAAACCAACAGCAATCCCTGGGTATATTTATGAGCAAACAGATAAAAAGACGTCATGGGAGAGAGAGGGGCAATACATTCCCCAGCTCAAGTCTCAAGGCACATTAATTGGCCCCCCCTGTCCTGTGCTGAGCTACAGAGTTGCCATAAGTCATTTATTGACCATTGAAGTGCTATGAACATCCTTCCCGCTAAATTCATCCAAATTGTATGGTGCACAATATTAATACTCATATGAATTAGCCCGTCCATCACTCAAAACCTGTTATAAATACTCATATGATGATGCCTGTCCATTAAGGGTTAAATGCATTTTGAATAAAATGCCAAAATTTTCTCCCTTTCTAATGGATAGTTCCAGGGTTCACTGGTTTCTCTTCCCTTCCCCTCTCTTCTAATTTGTTTAGATTTCTCCGGGCAAAGTGTTACCCCTTGTTCTAGAAAGATCATTGTTGTTGCACAATTCATTGCAACTTGTCATCTCCCCATGCATTTTTGGTAATGGCTTTTAGAGACTTGTACAGGCATATTCTTAAAATCCCATGCTTACAGTGGATTAAGGCTACTTTATGCCTTTGGTGAATATATATTTTTCTCTAACAGGATGACTCCTGTGTCCCACATTTGATTTCATCTACAATTAACTTTTTTTAAAACTAAACAACATAATTTACTCTAATCCTTACTGTTAACTTTAATTTTGCTCTCATGCTCTAAAAACACTCAGGTCATCTAAATAAGATCTACAGTTTCTAAATAAACAGTTTCCGGAATGTTGCAACACGACTGTTTTCTAAAATAAAGTGGTTGCAACCTAATTTGCACTTTCTATTGCACACTAAATTCTATAACACTGACAGACCCTATGCTATAAACTGCTCATAATTTAGCAAGAAACTGACACTGAACTTGTACAGTTACTTTACCATATTACTTAAATGGAACTGAAGTTATACAGGAAGAGGCTTGAGATGTCTGCATTGCTATCGTAAATAACGGCCTAACCATATTTCCTATTACTTGAAGAGTTACAATACTGGTCATTCCAGTCATATGCAGTACACCAAATAACACCAATCCTGCCCAAGTGTTGGATCACTGCCAATACTGGAGGTATTAGGGGATTAATTACAAGTACTCAAGTTACTAAATGCATTCAAAACTACTGTAAGTTCAATAAACTAGCAAAGTTCAACAGAGCTTGTTACCTACACGAGATTTGTTATATTATACACTGTTACATGGTACATTTCAATTTTTGTTACATATGGAAAGCATTACTTAAGGTCCTACAAAAGCCCAGAAAATCTAGCGGTGAACTACATTTTCGTTACCTGCAATCTCTTCTGTAGTACCCGTCATCTACAGTGTCCCCACGGCTAAGAGACTGTGTACGTCGCTGCTGACTGAATGAAAAATATAACATCTACAAATCCTAGCTCCTTTATCATATCACCAAAATGTATTTTTGTTCAAAAAATGACCACAGAAGCCAAATACTGCAATAAATTAGTATACAGTATCTAGCTTAATGTGTTAGTATGATTATCATCCATGCAAAACTTAATTCAAGAAATAAAAAAAAGAAAACAGGAATACCATTTAAAATATATAGAATTAGTAATGAATATACAGGTATCTCCTATATAAAATGGTACTATGCATTACAAAAATATTTAAAGGAAATACAAAATCATGATTTTTACACTTTCAATGATAAATCTGAGTTGGTAAAAATATGATACAAAATAAACTGAAATAAGAATAATGAGAAAGCTATAGCAGGTTTCATGTGACACTTTTTTTTTTTTTAAAAACAGAGTACAGTATAAGTTAACTATTTCCAATAAATCATATGCATGAAAAACTGAAAGCTGATACATAGTAGAGTTTAAATTTGTACATAAAAATCTTTTGAGCTACTATGCAACCATTTTGTGATATTTAAAGAACAGAAAACAAAGAATAATATAATCATAAAATATAATATAAGTATAAAAATAATATAGTGGATACAGTAACAATAAACAATAACTTGAAAAAAAGGTTCAAAGAAATACTGAAGAACAGGCATCTTGGGTAAACAAAAAGTCAGTTACAGAAAAACTCTCTTTTAAAAACTATTTTTAACTTTCATTTAAAATAACATTTTCTCTTGTGCAAGCAGAAAATATATGATAAATTATAAGTGCAATATACACTAACATACCATAATTTTAAGAACAAATAATCAAGTGCTACTTTTAACAAATCTACCAAAAGCATTTCCATGAAAAGATCATTCATAACCACACTGTTCTACATTGATTATGCTATCACAAACACAACATAGATATTTTTAAAAATCCTGAAATAAATGCAAATAAAATCATGCATTCCACACTAGCAAAAAGTATAACCAGTACTTTACTGAACATTCATTAATAAAAAAAAAGTAAAAAATACACAAATGCCATCATTATCATTTTAAATAATAAAAGCTGGTAACATCAGCATTCAAAGGAAACATGTGAACTGAATGCCAGAAGGTAAAGCTAACACTGAATCAATCAAAGGCAATGGTAAAGATTTATCAGTAATGAAAGTTAAAGTTTATTCAGGATTATTATTCTTTAAATTACTCATTTTGATGTGATGTGATTTGAAAAGAAGTATGCTTTCAGAAGACCCTACAAAAAACTCAAACAATAAAACTTACTCTGGACAGAATTTACCATACCTTTTTTTTTATCACCATTCTATATTTATGAGATTGTTTATATTTTCAGAACTGCCAAAATATTTAACAGCTGAACTATATTCCTTCCTATTATTTTCAATACAGTAATAACACCACCTCCAAAGATTGGGTAACTAATAAAGCATTCATACAGAGAGATTTGTGGTAAAATGCCTATCCATAATGCAATACATCAAGACAGATAACTTTAATCTTTAAATAAGGACATAAAACAAATCAAGATACAATTCCTCACCTCTTCTGTTTTTGAAATCTTCGAACCTCTTTCAAAATATTCCTTATGGTAGGTGAGTACCGTATCTGGAACTGAGACTGAAAAAGAATGGGCAATATTATTAACAGTTTATTCCATTAACAATAAGAGTTACATAAAGTTATTCACTAGATCAAAGCTGTTTTTTTTTAAAAGATCATAAAGCATTTAAAATCCTTTGAATTCTAAAGTGGATCATAAGCAATACAAGCTAGCTGTATTCAAGCCACTGAGTTTTGCAATGTTCTAAACAAACCCAGTTAAAATCATGCTGATTTTGATTTCATCGTCCTTCACCAGTAGTCAGAACATTTCTCAATACATGGCCAAATTCTCCAACATGTTTACTTTTTAACCATGTTGCTCCAGTATAGTAAAACATTACCTGTAAAGAATTACCTAAATGGTGATGTCATTGCTTTCACCATTTTCCATTTTAAGGTGTAAAGTACTGTGAACCTTTCCTTGCCCTGATTCATACAGATTCTGAACCCTGAATGGGAAAACAACTTCTGAAGAGTGCTGCTGTAACCATGAAATCTGATTTGGACTGTATATCAGAAGAGACATCATGATATGCTGTATATAAAACAACAAAAATGGTTGCCATGAGGTATTTTAAGCCAAAAGCTTAAATGCCACTTGGAACATCTACAATGCTTTGGGTAGAATGATGGGCTACTCATTCAATTTTTGAGACCCTTCTACAAAAATTCTTTAAATCTGATGGAAGCCTATAATAAATGAAATCAGATATGTAGACCAAATTCAGAAGTCTGAGAACACCCACTCACATAAATTGCACTCACACATAAGTAAAACGAGAACACTCTCAAGAGTGAATGTTGGTGGACTATTGAATCTGATTGTATAA
Source organism: Macrobrachium rosenbergii (assembly GCF_040412425.1). Taxonomy (NCBI): domain Eukaryota; kingdom Metazoa; phylum Arthropoda; class Malacostraca; order Decapoda; family Palaemonidae; genus Macrobrachium; species Macrobrachium rosenbergii. The sequence continues at coordinate 14,733,942 of NC_089757.1, forward strand.
CCTAGCATTACTACACTGAAAGGTAACATATTGCAGTTTTGAATTAATCTACAACTTCTTAATGCTACGCCTTTGATCCCCAACCTACTGCCCCTAAACAATTTGACTGGGAATGTGTTCATACAAAAACTTTTGTATCTAACCTAACAGAAAAAGTTTTGGTTTCAACAGTTTAGAATGTATGCCTGATACCAGGTTCTCAGAGAAATTTTTTCTAGCATATCAAAAGATATGATAGTCTTTGACTTGCACTGAGAGGGGTATTAGTCTAACTGAATCAAAGGTGAACTGACTAACTATAAAGACGTACAATGAATGCTGGTCATATGGTAACAGTATTTTCATGTAACACTATTTTTTGTAGAAAATTTTTTTAACTCTATTCTTTAAACATTATTGCGCTATTCTACATATGCCAATACAGTGCTCTATACTTTCCAAGGCCATTATGTAGTTCAAGCCATTCATTTTAAAGTAGCTAAAATGCATCACTGACATGGGTAAACCAACTGCTTATCAGTTGATGAGTGTTATCAACAACAAGTAAGCTGATTCTAACAGCTCACTGAATATCCAATGTCTCCTACTTGACCTTTTGGAATAATGGGCTAGAAAAAAGAAATCTAAGTTTGTATAATTTACAGGTCTTTATCACTGCCAACAATTTTATCTTGTGCCAATACAAATGAAACATCAAAATGTCTCTGCTTATCTAAGGCCACAACATTCATCTATATTATAACTACAACATACAGACGCAGAAGTCATCTTAACAGTATGATTTCGTTTTTAATACTCAGGACTGCCACTGCATTAACCTTACAGATGGTAGTATCAATAGTACTTATCACATTAGAGACCAGAATTTAGTTATCACATCAACTAAGTATCCTTTATCTCTTCTCAATGCTATATACTATATGTACAGTATAGAGTACCAGACAGTTTACAATTTCTATCTACTGTACTTATTTAAATTAGCCTCATGTACACCTTGTTATAAACACAGTATTTATGCCTTGCATTAAACAAATATATAAATATTTCAGATAAAAAAACTGGATTAGAAAGAGTGCAATACCAAATGATTTAAGTTACAGTATTTAAATAACTCATAAGTGCATGCACTTTTCAAACTAAAATATTGATTATTGCATGCCAGTACTCGTGTTACCTTGGATACCAATCATACCTGTATAGCTGACCAATTCTGTTTGGAATTCAGCATATGTTTTTTTTTTTTTTTCAAAAAGATAGGATACGTAAATATATTCAACCTTCATATAAAAATATAGTGTTACAAAACCTTCAACTGCCATGTTCTCCTACTACACAGATGAAAGCCAACTTTTTGGTTACCCTGTAATCTTCTTTTATGTCTTTGACGATAGAATATTTCAAGATGTACATTAGGATGAGAAACTTCTCAATTTAGCTTCAATCTTTACTTCTGGCAACAACTCTGTGGTCATGACAGTAGCTATACTTATGTGGGTGCTTGTCTAACTATAAATGCATGAATATTGTGTATACATGCATGCACATCCATGCATGTAAATTAAGTATACATATGCATGTGCATAATTATATAAAGTATACATGCATCCCTTGAGTAATAAATAAACTTTGAACTTGTTGTAATGAATACCACTGATATTATCCAGTACACAATGGTAATCATTTGTAAACAACATGGATTTATACATATTTAAAGGCATCACAATAAAAAAAGCCTATAATTTTCAGATATTTTTGTATTACACAGCTATTCAGCAGATTTTGTCAGTGAGATGGAAATATCAAAACAACGAATGAAACCTTCATCACAACGTATAAAGTACCTCAGATCCAACCTTCCTCAAGCAAACTCTCGAGAGAGGGATAGACATCATAATAAAATAACCTTCCTCCTAAATCATCAAAGATTATCTCCTCTCTGTTTAAATAAACTAAATTTAGCCTCTTATGCCAGGTAATTGGGAAATGGAAAATTACATTTGTTGTTGTATACTTTACCTTTCTTAGAAATACCAGTGATTTCAATAAACTATAACTGAATGATAGTTTCCATTCTGCAACATATAACTCGAAGAAAATAATATGTGAATATGAGCAAGAACACACCACCAAGTTCAAAGTTATTCCCAATCTGGTTTAAGTTAATGCACAGTCAGTTACTGAGGTGGCCGAGTTCCATAACAAGGAAAAAGTACAATTGTCAAGATATTGGCATAATGCAAAGTTTGAAGGGACAAGTATTCAAATGTCTGTTTATGGGTCACACCAAATATAAGAAGAAAATGATGCTTAGCTTCAAGAAAGCCATAGGTGTTCACCCTGTCATTGGAAATACATTGAACACAAATAGTAATCAACCAGTTCAAGTTAACATGAAAACTGTAGTATGAACGAGAATATGAGCAATACGGAAGAGAGTATGAGCAACTAACTTGCCAGCTTTGGTTTAATTTGTCTTAAATAGTAATATGAGCAGATTATGTTCTGGGAATATTCGGAATGCTATTTAACCTCACTGCAGGGTAAGTTAGGAGAGTTTACAAGGAATACGTAGGGGAATGTAGACCTATGATCACGCTCAGTTTTACTGAAATGATTCTAAAGTTATGGTGCGGTGTGAACGTTTGAGTGTTTTTGCCTGTAGAGATTTTTGTAATCTGAATTGAAGTGCAGAGATAAATACTGTTTCCTGTTCAAAGAGATTCATGTGGCAACATGAACGGTGGTAAAGATCGTGTGAAAATGTGACTAGACTTAACTAATAATGCATTATATCGCTGCAATATTGTGGCAGTTGTAAATTTAACAAATTTGTAAGAAATTATTTTTTTGTTACTGAAAGTACTAAAATTTTGTTTTTCTCCATGACAGTTACTAATATTAAAAGGCTATAATATTCATAATCAAATTTCATCTAACAACATACTGCAATATTTCAGAAACTATTCTTTTGTTGATGTCATATCTACCTATAATAATTTGGTGCTCATCTGATATTTAAGTACTTTAGAAATTATTTTTACTGTGTGTGAGTAATGTAAACTCAGCAGATACAAAGAGATTATGACTTAGATGAGTATTGGCATAAGTAAGAAGTAATACTACAGTAATTTACTGTGATCTTTCTTGTATGTGAGTGTGAGAGCATAACTATTACTGAGCATCAAATTACAAGCAAATAAACATACTGATATGATGGAAATTAAAAGAAATACATACCTTTGTGTTACTCAAAAGAAGGTTGACAGGACAAATAAAAACACAGAATAAGACACACTAACTATATATAAGTCCAATATAAGACAAGATAGCAACACAAACTCAAGAGTAAAATCATATCTTATGTCATGAAATCAAATACTGTATTGTATGTAGGCCATCACATTTTGATACATATTTTATAAATAAAGAAGAACTTTACCATTAAGGCCACAGCAAGCTTAAAAGGAAAAGAAAATAAGAAAAAACTTGACTTCATCAACAAATAGACACAGTGTGAAGGGAATCATTTTGCTCTTCTGTAGGGTCTTGAAGTTGTTGTGTACACACAGCATGCTAAGGACAGGAAGATACAATATTTATTTATTTGTACATACAAGTTAAGGGCAGATTAATATTCTTGTGTTAATTACTTGTAGGATATTAAATAGGTGACCAATAAAGAGTAAATACTGTCTATCAAATGCATGGGATCTAATGTGGATTGGGCATTCCTAAACTTGTTAGAGGTAACCCCTCAAAGACATGTGCGTGTTAGTGATAACCTGGCGTTAAGAAGGGAAAGACAAAAATGCTTTTCAGAATACATATTCGTATTCATGAGATTTAAAATTCTGTCCCTAATTTGTTTCCAATTTGCACAATTGAATTAAAGCTGAGCCACAGATATACTGCGTCACGGTAAGATGTTTCTTATTTGGCCTATAAAACATGAGAAATTTTCCAAAGAGACCACTGCAATACACTTACTCTTAGCTATTCAGCTTATTACTGAACAATAATACACTTTGAAACCAAATTGCAACAACAGATTTCTGATTTTGTAAACTAAATCACACATGGATGCAGTGTGAATTCGTCAATTTTTAACTTTCCCTTATGAAAAAACTGTAATATCTTGATGTATATTATGACAGTTATGTAAAATATATTTTTCCACTTATAACAAAGATCACAAGAAGAAACATTCACGACGGTTACAAAATATCTTCAAAAACAAATACTGTATATTCAAAGTTGAAAGGCTGACCTATGAAGATGAAAATATTGCATTACTTAATCATGAAGAGCTGTAGATAAGAAGAGTACAGAAAGTAAAGTAAGCTTAGATGCTTGATGATATGCTCAGTAAGGAATATAATTCAGATATTCTTAGACATTTTTATATATACTGTACATAGCTAAGCCTCTGCTCCATTAAAAAACTAAAATAATTCAACTTCAGGCAACAGTACTCCATTTTTTTCTCTCCTATTTATTCTTTTGTAATTATTACAATCAACATAAGCAGCAATTCTACAAAACTAGGTTTCGTTTGATCTTGGCCAAAGCTCCTGAAATACTGAAAATCAAATTTAACAGCCAAGGTCTTTTCACTGCTGTCTGTAAGGGTCCTCCTTTGGAAGGTGTTAGGGTAACTAAAGGGAAATGACGGTGGACAATACAAGCCTGGTCATATTCACTTTCAATTTGGAAACCTTGTAACTTATACTTAGTTCTTTGCAGTATTAAATTAATAATTAGACAAAATTCACTTCTGAAATGTCAATGTTTAACTAGGATCTTTAGCTTTACATGTAGAAGAATATGATTAAGGATAAAACCTTTTTATTAATATCAAAGAGCAGTGTATCTCTATGGCATCGGAACATCTGCATAAGGCGAACAACAGCGACTTTGCAAAATGTATCAATTTTCATCAATACCTAAGTGGAGAAGGAAATGAGTACTGTCATGACAATCTGATTAGTGAGAATAAGCATCTCTGGATTTACAAAATGACCAGTTACTGATATTGTCCAGAAGGGAAGTAAAATACCATAATGAAAAGTTGAATTAGAACATTCTACCAATTAATCTAAAACTAATAACCTGCAATACTGTACCACATATCATTACATTAATCATTACTCTTACAGCTATTAATCCAATAACACTGAGAACCACTTACAGTACTAGCTAATTAAAATCTAGCCAAGTCCAACATAGCCCAAGTACTTTATGATTTTCAAGAAAATGCAATAACTTAATATGGCTAACTACTTTGGAAGGAAGGCCCAGTGAACATAAATCAAAATTTTCTACACAACTTTTCAACATCTATACATACTCTAATGTGGATAACAAGGGCTTGAGACAGATCTAATGATACTTACTTTCTGCAAAGCTACTAAAGAAGGTATGTACAATAAGGCTCTCGTAAAATGTTAATCTACTAATGCTGTAGTTGTAAAGCGTTACTACTCACCGGTAAAGGAGCCGCTCTCATTTCCCTCAAGTCGAGGTTTCTGAAGAAATCTACACAAAGTATTTCTTCCACACTTGGGTATTGGTCTCCATTACCAAATATGTATTCCAGAACCTGAATCACCTGTAAATAGAATTCTCAAGTTAAAAATTATTGTACTTGAATACTGTACTTAAAGCCATTAAGTGCTTAACCTTTCATCTGTTGTGACACAAAGCAAGACAGAGGAAGGCTTGCTTGTAATTCTGAATTCTGAAGCCTTTTGTCTCATGACCAAATCATAGCATTTTTATTCCAGAGAAGATTAGAAGGTGAAATTTGGTGCCCACTGAAACTCTACTCCAATTTTTCCTGGGTGATTTATGAGGGTTTTTGTTAACTGATTCAAAAAATAGTTTATTATTTTCGAAAAGGCAACTGACAAGAGGACTACAACAATAATATAATTTTTTCAAAGCACAGTTTTCATCTGCAGATACTTAAACACATATATTACTACCCTACCTAATATACAGTATGAAGTTTAAAAACAGTCTTACAATCCTTATTTCATGGAAAATAGAAGAAAGGCACACAGTTTAATATGATAAAGAGCAACTTATTTTTCAAAATTGAGATTTACTCATTTCAAAGTTACATCTACAGTTTTCAATGCCATGGAGCTCACTTGAAAATCAGTGATGGCTGTTTTGCCCATTAATGGTTTTATCATTTAGTGTGACTGTTATGGACTGACCTTCCTTGGCTCAAAACATTCCTCAAGAAAAACAAAAATTTTTACTAGCTCTTTTTTTAATATGGTGGTTTTTAAAACACTAATTTTCAAAAGCAAAAATGCCATGGAACCCACTGAAGAATTAGTAATTTTATTAATACTTTCTTTAAAATATTGCCAAGTATTACCTTTCACCAACTTAAAAAATCTTTGCAAGTGCTTTCCTAATCTGGTGGTACTGAAAACTCATTAGATTTACAAATCAAATCCCTAAAAGTTTTTGAAACCAGATTAAATAAGCACCAAAAAAGTAAACCATATGGATAATTTAGTGACTGGCATAAATTGTCATTCAATGAGTGGTATAAATTGTGATTTGAAACCTTTAAGAAAACAAAATGTATTGGAGGACTAACATGTCAATAAAACCTTGGGATCCTCAATCCACTGCAAATGCCTTCTATCAAACAAATGTGGAGTAAAACAGGATCATCTCAGAGTTGGATATATTACTTATTAATGAATATGATGCATGCCAATCCTCCATGACCCTGTGCACAAATACATGGCATGAAAATATAACTACAAATTCTTGGTCAGTTTTCAAAGTTCTTTATACAGTATATATTAGAGAGAAACAATTCTAAAAAAAAAAATCAGGATGCCCTAAATTTCCATGCTGATCTAGTAACTGGATTTACTGAGAGATGGAATCAGCAGTGGAAATTCAATCGCTGAATGACCCTATAAACATCATACCTGGGGATAAGTTGCAATATCCTCGTAGTGTTTTGCAGTTGGGTGCGCAGCGGAAAGCTCATAGCCTGCGCACATCTCAAAAAGCACGTGACCTGTTGAGACATCAAGATTTTAATGAAACCCCTTTTCAAAATACAAATTCAAACACTGTTCACGACTACCTGTGACTATTATCATTCTTATGGGGTATAAACTACAAAACATGGCAGCAAGATATTCCTTAACAAAATTATTCTAACTGACAATTATTTATCGAATTCTTAACAAAGTTTAATTCACAACTCTATTAGCAATAACATAAAAACTACCCTAAAATATATAAAACACAGCAATACTGTTATTTGAATTGTTTCTGAAAAAGAAATAAATGAAACAATATCCAAGATTGAATCATTAAATATTATGCAGTTAAAACACACACAGCAGTGTGTTAGATACGGCTTGAGAACAATTCTTTAGTCCTATCTTATATAAAATATTTGTTTTATTTTATGATATTTATCAGAAAATTTAAAAATGCCGTAAATAAGTAACTGACATATAGGCACTTCCAGCACTTGAATATGGGATGCATAGCCTACACTGGATATAAAATTATTTTTGAAGAGCCTTGAAGCATTTGAAAATCTTACTGGACTCTAGAAATGTAACAAAGAAAGAAAAACATTAAATATTAACAAATAAACATGTAAATTAATAATAATATGGAATAGTTTGTTACCAAGCAGAAGATTAATTTTGTTAATACTGTATTCCCAACTACAGACCAGAATTCCTATACTCTCTGGAAATGACATTCCATACAATGCCATAAACCTAAGATTATTGACTTAAACCAAGTAGAGGGACATCAATTCTACAGTGCTTTAAAAGCATATTTGATACAATTATCACAAGCTGTTACTGATAATGGAAATCATATAAAGTTAAGAACTCGATCAGAAAAGGCATGAAGCAACTGTATGCCAGTGAATTAATTTGGTGACTACTTCAAGTCAATATTTATTACTGGAAGAATGCTGAAGGAAAAAGAACTTTAAAGCAATGCTGTGCATTACTTCAAAGTTCCTTTAGAGAAATGGATTTGCTTAACACAAAAATAACTCTACTCAACAAAGAGTTTGCAATATACAAGGTGGATAGAACTAATAAACTGTACCTGTAATCCACAAAATTTCTTTAAACCCTTATCATACATACAACTTACAACAGCATGAAAAAACGTGGCAATATAGTTTTCTTTATAAAATATCAAAATTTACTGTCATCATCTTATCACTACAAGGGAAATCAAACTGAATTTACAGAAAATTAACAGCAAGTCATTCCCTCAAAAAGAATATTAAAAACCATTATGAAGTACAGGAGGCTGCAAATGTTATGGAAGTTTTCCACACAGGAGGGTCATCACTGATTCACAGTTTAAAAGTACACATGTGGAAGCACCTGTTATCCTGTTTATTCTCTGAAGCCAGCCTCTGTTAGAGGGGATGATTTCTTGCTGAAGATGGCAATTAAATATACAGGTACATACATATTTTTTCAGCTCTAATTCCTCTCCTTTTTTTACCATACACCCCATTCCCCTTGATGAATCTGGCACCAGGAGTGGCTAGGTAGCCCCTGGTCCCCCAATTATCAGCAAGTTTTTCAGGATGAGGATGCCAGCTCCTTGCCTTTATAACCCTGACTGCAGGCTGCAGTCACCTAACCACTCGATACCCAGCATGAGCTTAAGTCAACATACACAAAATGAGTCTCTCACCGAGCGTGCCTCTTTCCTCATCCTCACTCAGGACTTGGACCTGGGACTAGTTCATATTTAAGAAAAAGGAAAGGAGACCAGGCTAACGTACCAAAGCAAACCGAGTCGATGGCATCTCTGTTGTCTCTTAGGCGCCTCTTTATAATGGGATAGATCCTCGAAGTAAGCCCGAGGAGGGTGTTTTCAACACCCGATAATCTGTAAAGAAAGACACCTGTGAAATATCTGTGCCTCGACATTATACATGGAATCTGTTGGTTGCATTCAGAAACACATATAGTACATACATTATATATATATTATATATATATATATATATATATATATATATATATATATATATATATATATATATATATATATATATATATATATATATATATAATATATGTATATATATGTATAAAACAAACAAATATTTTTGACCCTGAACTCCGTAGTCAAAGTCACTGTATATCACAGTATTTATACCCAGCAATGGTTCAAATCCGGCTAGTGATGAAGCAATCTATAATAATAAAATCTGAGTGGATCTTTCTTGTTTGTCTGCCCCAGGAGGGGGCAGGGTAGGTAGGGGATCAGGAGGATAGGAGAGACATGACACATCTACTCTCCTCCTGCAAACCTGTTTCTCCGCCCCCGGGGGGTGGGTTGGCAGGGGATCGGGAAGGTATGGGGAGACATGACACATTCACCATCCTCCTGCAAACCTGTTTGTCCACCCTGGGTGGGGGCAGGGTAGGTAGGGGATCAGGAGGGTAGGGGAGACATGATGGGCAGCACCGGGTTCCAGTGCAGCGTAGCGCGTGCCATCAAGCTCATTATAAAAAATTCACCTTGGTTATAAGTTATTCACGAAGTATACCGAGTTAGATATTAAGTGATATTTGTGGCTTAACATTATTGAATATTCGAAAAGTCATGTGTTTAAGTGACAAAACTACAATCATACACACACACACACATGCATATATACAGTATATATATACATATGGAAAAATTGGAGAAAGATGTCAGGTGTCTTGTGCGACCACAGAATCAACATAAAGGTTAAAGGAAGAGTGCATAAAACAGTAGTGAGACCAGCTTAGATGTATGGAGCAGAAACATGGCCGTTAAAGAGAGTGCAAGAAAAGAAACTGGATGCGGTAGAAATTAAAAAGCTCAGGTGGATGTATGGAGTAACAAAGATGGACAGGATAAAAAATGAAAGAATAAGAGTAACTACTAAAGTCGTTGAACTATCAAAGAAGGCCCAAGAAAGAAGACCGCAGTAGTATGGCCATGTGATAAGAAGGGATGAGACACACGTAGGGAGGAGAGTGATGCAGATAGACGTGCCTGGTGGGAAAGCAAGAGGAAGACCGAAGAAGCGAAGGTGGATGGATGTAGTTAGAGAAGATCTGAGACACAAACAATTGTCGGAGAGGACGATGTGTTTGACCGAGCCAGGTGGAGGAAAGCTGTCAGAAACATCGACCCCCACACAGAAGTGGGAAAAGATGCAGAGAGAGAGAGAGAGAAAGATACATACATACATATATATATATATATATATATATATATATATATATATATATATATATATATATATATATATATATATATATATGTATATATATATATATATTTTCCTTCACTCTCAAAAACTCTTTTAGAGAAATTTGTCTCCCAAGTTTTCTTCTCGCTCATATCTCTTCCTCATTTTCTTAAAAATAAAGCGAACTCTCTCTCTCTCTCTCTCTCTCTCTCTCTCTCTCTCTCTCTCTCTCTCTCTCTCTCTCTCTCTCTTTCTCTCTCTCTCTCTCTCTCCATTTTCCACTTTGTTACTCTAATATTTATCGAAAAATCTCACTATGGAAGGATGGACTTTAACCACATGGACACTCCGTCTCTCTCTCTCTCTCTCTCATCCTTCCTTTTGCCCTTCGATCACCTGCAGCTCTTCCTAACACTTTTCTCCCTCCGCGTTCGAGCCCTCGGGGAAAATAAACAGAAGGAGCCCTGTACCTCTCGGTGTCTGCAGACGAAAATCGATGAAAAATCTTGCCTCGATGTTCAAGGGCCCAGGTGACCTTTCTTTTCTTTACTGAGATCGCTGTGTGCATTCTTTTTCATTGGTTTCCTGTTATTATGGGGTTCTAGCATCTGTCTGCTTCTTGACAGTAACTCTGCCATGAGAGTACTGAGAGTACCTACATTTAATGCTGTACTGAGCTCTTATAAGATCATCCGGCTGTGCGGAGAATGAACGCCTTTGACTTTTAAGAGATGAAACACTGCTGAAACTTGCTACAAACTTTTGCAGTCTGGTGCGAGCAACAATAGGTCCATACGGGGCTCAAAAGCCACGTAAGAGTTCTACCTTACTTGGTCGTTTCCATCAAACTACTTGTATTCTTTGAAAATTATAAGTATTACTTGAACATTCACAGCTTGTAAATCATGGATACCATAATAAATAAAACAGGTAACACAGGTTAGATGAATGTAAGAAAAAAAAAACTAAGGAAAAAGCCCAGTAATAACTAATTCCTCTAAGAACCATAGGAAATACATGAAAAAATTAACGAGCTAACGTATACCTCAACATCTATTATTTTTCTGAACATGTAGCTGGTAGCACTGCACAAGAAAAGATGGCGGTTGGAAAACATGGGACATATCAATTATGTTAAAAACGTCATTCGGTAAAAGTAAATCAACCATTTTCCCTTATACTGAAGCCAAGTATGAACGTACATATATTAATGTTACGTAAGTATCAATATAGGAAATTCTATTTTGAAAGTAAAAGGGCATTAAAACATTCATTCTGAAGGTAAAAAAAGGGGGCATTTAATGCATGGGTTGTTTTTATATGCCGCGGTCTGGCACTATTAACGCCGTCCATGGTTTAAAGGCTTATTTGAGCACTCTTTAATGATAAGAAATCTAATAATAAACTATGAAATACCAAGGGCTTGAGATTAGTGGTTTATTAATTCTACATTTGGTATACTTTTGTTCACAAGATACAAAGGTTCTGAACCGTACTCTTACGTACATATACAGACATACATGCTTACATTATCCAGTTACTTCACGTGGTTTTATGATCTGCCACGCATATGCACATCCAAGTACTGTTTATGCTTATGCATATGGATCCTTACCATATGCATAGCAAGTACATAAAGATAAGTGTCCTCGGGAGAAGGAAAAAGATGTAAACCTTACCTAGCTACGCCGTTCTGGAGGACGACATTTCCCGAATGGAGGTGACCGTAAGGTGGGAATCCTCTGTCTTGAAGGAAGAGCAAAGCCTCAAGGACTTGCCTACCCAGCCGCTGGACTTGGGATACAGGAAGACCCGCCGATCTTTGTTGGTATTTTTCGCCCCAATCATCTTGCCAATGGCTCTGTAATGTATGGGAGGCATCAGGTTTAGGATGCAATTAAGAATCATCAGTGGAGCTCCATTCGAAGATGTTATTATTATTATTTAGTACTTTATGTATTCACTATGTGCAACGCATTCGTAAGGAACAATTCTATTTGAGAAATTAACCAACCAGAAGTATATACAAATATTAGATGACGATAAACTAAGAAAGTTATTAATACCTAATCTGGCGCGATACGGATCCCAGAGGTCTGAGCAACTATGTGTAGTAACTTCGTTAAGTCTGAATACAAAATTAGTCCAAAGTTGATAAAAAAAAATTACTTTTACAGAGAACCCTTAATACCTTTAGTAAAGGTACCAATAATACGGGAAAGAGGGAGATTTCGACATTAGCACTTCTGTGTGATTCAAATCACTGAAATGGTTCAGTAATTGCTGCAGGTGGTAGTCATGACAGGTAACTGTTAGGTAAACAGGTTTATATCTTTATGAATGACTCTAATTTCTTCGTTATTCCTGACGGAAATGAGCTATGGAAAATGGTTAAACATGAACTCACTTTTTATGTATTTTTACGTCTCTCTTTTCATAAATATTATGTACAAATACTGTAACGCATAACAATATGCTAAAAAATTATTTCTGAATCTTCTGATACAATTTTTTCGCACAGACAAGATTGGGATCAATTAGAAATGTTTTGGTTACTTAGAATTCTCCTCATGACAAAAACTGATTATATATATATATATATATATATATATATATATATATATATATATATATATATATATATATATATATATATATATATATATAGATCGATCGAAATAAGTCCCAGGAGGGTTTAGATGTTACGATCTTCAATACTTATTTTTATTTATAAATCTAAATCTAAATAACCATGATGTTAAAATAAAGCAAAACCAACAGCCACTGTGTCTTCGACCAGTAATCCACTTCCTTTTCTTTTTCCTTTCCCATCTGGTGGTAATTTCATGGCTCTCATAATTCTGCATTTTCCCTCCAGATGTATCAAATTTTCATCCATGAACAGCTCCTCGAGTCTTAATTTCTTGCCCGATTACGCACAACACAGTCTCTCTCGCTCTCTCTCTCTCTCTCTCTGTCTCATGGTATTTAAAATCTAAGCTCACTTTCAGTTTTTTATTCCATATTATTACCTATTTTCTATACTCTCTCTCTGATTTTATTTATATTTATTTTCAGTTTTTATCACATTCAGTTGAACTATTTATTGTATTCCTTTACTTCTTTCGGTAAATCCTATCTGTCTCGGCTTTCAGACATAAAAATGGTATTATTCAATCTCTCTATGTTTACTATCAGGATTTTCTTTCTCAACACTCGTTCACAACAACAAACTCCATCTCTGTTCAAGTACATTTCCTGTTTTCCTTTCTGCACCCATGCCAGAAACTCGATCGCTCTAATCAGCATTACAAACATTCGTGGTTCAACAGGACAGTTACCTTGATTGATCGCACTGGGCAACAATTCCCATATCAGACCCATGGTAGCTCAACCATCAACAAGTGACACGATTTGAACTTCAATGCTCAGTTAATAATACCAGTCTCGACTCTGGCACCTACTATGAATTCCTTTACAACAACAACAACTGGATCACCGGTCATCTCCTACCAACATCACCAGATACGGAATCCTTCAGACAAACAACGATAAGAACAACCACCAAAATCATGGTAGGTCGCCCACCAACACCTGATACTGGTTGTCTAGCTCCTTTAACAGGCAAAACAACCTCGACAGTTATAAACTTACCCTGTAGATGAGATCCTTTAAGGAGCCTTTGTTGTTGTGGGGAATGACGGTGATGACGTACGTATGTGAGGAAATGTTGGCAAAATCGACGTCTAACACAGGGTAAATGTACGGATGATGTAACGCCTGGAAAGGAATAAAACTTAGAATAAGAGGAGTTCAGAGCAAAAACGACGATTTTATCATCTGTCGTAGGGTTATTAGTAATCCTGGAACGGTCTGCAACATGAATTAAATCTACAATGTTTCTATTCCTTGAAGAAAACTAGACAAAAGTATTTCGTTATAAACTTGAAATTCATGAACTTCGATATATGATTTGTGAATTCCATGAAGAAAACTATACGAACTGAAATATCTTACATCTGCTAGATAATTTACGTATATCAGTAGAAAAACTGATTTTTCGGTAAATCAATAACTTAAATGCAACATTTAAAAATATTTGATACGATATTCAAGTGTGAAATGAAAACAATAAGCAATATTATTTTTACTAAACGACTGTATGAATTGTATTTCACAAAAACAGTGTACTGTCAATTCTTTGTCCGCAATGATAATATACTGTATACTAAGTTTTCTATTTATCGATCATGACCCGCAATGCTCGCATTAACAGTTTTAATCAAATACTAGCCAAACGCGAAAAATACACCCTTAAGTAAATTATTTAGGTTAATTTGTAGATCTAAAGAACAACCTGCTCTTTTAGGAAAGTCAAAGAGCACAGAAATACCCAAGGTCACCTGAAAAAAGTTATTACCTATACGTACCTCAGGTCACCCGGAGAACCACGGACACATGCAAAATAACCCTCGATACACACAATAACGTTCATGCTTACCTGGAATAGCTTAGAGCACAAAGGCAAATATGTGTCACCTTCCAAGTGATTGGACAGACTCGTACACCATCTTACCTGGGAAATCCGGGGAAAATACCTAAAATCTTATATGTCAGGAAAAATACTTTTTTTCAGCTCAATAAGCTTAGAAACAAACAAACGTAACAGTTGGCCTCAGGGCTCAAACTTCAAGCAAACATAGAAGACGTGGCGACTTCCAACAAGAAAATTCCCAGGAGACACTCAGTCAAATATCCTAGTCCTTCTAGAATAAGTTAAATAACAAAATAGCTTTAGAATGCACAAAAACATTACATATACTTACTTAGCAAAACGTCACATCAAAAAGTAGTTCACACACAGACAAAATACCCAATTTCATTTCGAAAAAACCACAAATGCATATAGGAAAATTACCTAAGATCACTTTGGGATTAAAAGTAACTTATTGTATACAGTACCAGAAACAGAATACTATAGTATTTCTACATTTGCAGTTAAAAAAAAAATCAGAAGATTTACCCATGATCATTCTGCGGAATGACAGAAGCAAAAAATCTCAGATTATCTAGGAGATCTCATTTTGCCTGGAAGGCACCAAATTACTTGGAAAAACTCAACTCACCTTGTGAAGCTGCAGCTCACCTGAAAGTACCCAAATCACCTGGAAGACGACGAAAATGAACTCGTCATACCTAGAAGACATGAAGCTCAACTGGAAGAGACCAGCTTACCTGGAAGAGCTCGACAAGGGCTTCTCTGGTAGCGGAGTTGACCGGGATTGGGCATTGCTCGTCGTAAGGCTGCAAGGTCATTAACCTCTCGGTTTTTACAGAAGAGTCTCGGATCATAAACCAGTTCTTGTCGATTCGCGACCCTGTGGAAAATGACAGTAAATCGACGATGTTGACAGTAAATCGACTTGGTATGTTGTATGTTGACAAATCTCATACAATCGACTTGGTATGTTGACAAATCTCATACAATCGACTTGGTATGTTGTAAAAAAGTACTTTGAATAAGTAAAAAAAATTATCTTACCAGGAAAAAATTATCTTAAAGGGCAGTGAAATGAAACATGAATGCAGGTGAACTTTATATAATACAAAACAACAATAAACAAAAGGTAGGGAACTTATTAGCAAGAACTACAAAATTAAGAATATCCAAAATCAGTTTTTCCTCTAAACAGTCATCGAAGAAAAGTATTTTTTTTAAGACAATGTAAATATCCATAAGATCTTCCCATAAGAATATAACGAGATGCTTAGAAAGGGCCTGCGCTGTACGACAATATAAATGGAGTGGGTTTCCAAACATAAATAAAGTAAATGAATAAACAAAGGGTTCGCCCGTCATTTAGTCACGACTCTCACGGCGATGAATGTTTGGCAGCTGAAACCATTATTTTAAAGCTAGCAACAAAACACCACTGATAAGAAGCTATTTCCCTAAGCAACAACACAATGAAAATACATGTTTGCAGTTAAAGCGTTGCAGATACCGAGGTAACACAAGTCAGTATCTGGTACCTGCATGCATCAAACTGACCACAGAAAGAGAGCTTGAAACTAACTCCTTTCTAGTTGAGTTCAGATTTCCATAATTTTGGAAATTAGTCCGTGCATCCTGGTAAAGATCCTTGTCTCCTGATGTGTTCATGGTTATGACGTCAACGCTGAAGACCTTACGGAATAAATACAGCGAGATGGGTCAAAACATACCGAGATTCACGCCATAAAACAAAACCACATCGCCAAGACAGCGGAAGTTGTGCGTCACAAACACAATAGAACTCTATTGGTGTATATTGAAATCATGCGACTGGGTTTGCAAGAACAGACCTGTAATAATGATCAATTAATAAACAAATCAATCACTTCATTATCTAGTCTTCTTTATTAGCACTTAGACTAGAGGACATCGTTCAAAAACTTTAAGCGCGAGTTGTTTGCTCCATACAATGTAAAATCAACCTACTATAATATAATTATTTGCATGCCTACAAACTGTAACTTTCGATGGGAAAATGTATTACCTAATCCTACCTATCTTCATTTTCCCTAGCTTCCCTTACTTGAAGGTACAGGATTAAACCACTGCAGTACTTTTTTCCCGAACATCCCAAGTCACTGCAGGTCTCAAGCCCGGATAAATACTAAGGGTTGGAGTCAAGAAGGGCATCCGTCCGTAAACACCTACCGAAACCGATTATGAGATGAGTCGTTCAAGAAGCAGCTGGACGGAGCTCATTATAAAAAGCGACCCCGACTAAGGATTAAGAAGAAGAAGAAGAAGAAGAAGAAGAAGAAGAAGAAGACGTGGTAACCCCAAATCAGAGTTATGAAATGAGCCATTTAAGATAGAAAAAGATGGAGAAGGCTCATTAAAATCAGTGACCCCGGCTATGGATTAAGCTGATAAGAAGACGAGGTATTTATGCTTCAAAGGTGATTAAAATTATTTCTTTTATGGGTTTCTAATTAAGCGTTTATCTTCATGCATAGCTGTTTTATTAAGCAATGTTACTGTGTTTGTTTTACAAAAATATATTCTATTTGGTTTATTCAGCATCGAAGACCCTGGGAGGTGAAATGCTAGATCTGTACACAAAACCATCAATCAATCATATAGACGGAACAAAGTCAAATTGCTCTTAACCCGCGACTCAGTCATTATATTAAGGTAAATACAAGACGAAAAATCTAAAACGATTCTGAAAGAATGTTCTCTGAGATTTTTTTGATAGGAATTTTCCTCAACTGTCATTTTACAGCACCCATACCGTTTAAATAAATCAAGGTACTTGCAGATCTGTAAGTACCTTGCTTTCTTTAAATGTTAACAGGACTACTTTCCTGTTATTAATTGCAATGTCTTTAAATATAAATTATGCCTCAGCTGTAAAAGGTAGAAAAACAAAGATTCAATCAAGCAAGGAAGCTACCATAAAGGTATTGAATGATTGAATAAAAAAAGCTGAAATCAGACTACAAAAGAGCCTCAAGATTCACACGTTTCAAAAATTCAGGGAGAATGAATTAATACGAAGAGGTGTTCAGAGTACAAGATAAACGCCAAAAGAAAAAATATTTCCGAAGTCAATACATTGGGTTTCTGAATGTCACATTAATTTGTTACTGAAAGTCCAGTGGGTTTCTTGAGTTACTGTGAGTTTTTATGCCAAGGATAGTTAGAAAGTCAATATAACAGTGCCACCTCTTCAGGATTTCTAAGCTCAAAGCAGACTAATATTGTCAACTATAACTTTACAATATAAAACGAATATGCCAAAATATTACAATAGTAATAAAAACAATATTAGTAATAATTTACTCGTAGTTCATTCGCACAGATGTCCCCTTTACCTACAAGCTCCCATTACAATTAATATCTCCCAGATTCGGTTCCTGGTCGAGCCGGAATGCCTTGGGCTCGTTCAGGTAATCTCGTTGTGCCACCGCTGACCTGAGCGGTGAGTTGCGCATCAGGGTAGTGAGTTGACTGTGGTGGGTGACTACCAGGCCTGAGAAATATCCTAAGAGTTTTGCGAAGAATTCAAAGGATAAAACTTCTTGGGTCACTCTCTCCAAGGGGAAACAAGAACCTGGCGAAATAATAACGATAACGAAGTATTTACTTCTGCAACATCCACAAACCTCTAACGGTAATTAGCCAGCCTTTTAAATAAGTGAAGCTGATGCTGCCATACTTCCTTAACAGAGCCAACGAAGTTGTAACCAAGACGGAAGTTGGCGCAGGAATAAATTTGAAGAGCGCGTTCCGATTTCCATGATTATGCAAAGGAATATTTGTTGGCATGTTTTCAATAATTTCTACTCAGCTTTCGGATGTCCAAAGCTTTCAACCAAATTCACGCGTCTCCCTCCCATTCACATCACACAAACACAAACTACAAACGCAAAGAGGAGACAGCGTGAAACTTTTAGTGATCGGGAAATTTCATGAGAGTAAACGACTATGTCAGTAAATGAAAATTCGCAAATCCAGTTTTCTTTCCACCTTAACATCAATTACCCAAAGGAACCTCTGAAAGTGTCCAAAGAATTTTCAGGATACTGTATGACGCTAAGTAGGAGGACATCTAGTAAAGCAGGTAAGTTATTTGAAAGTAGGTGGAAAAACTCCTTAAAACTGCTTAAGCATATTAGGAGACCAAGTTGTCCCACCTGTGTTATGAAGATCGCCGTGGAGCAGATGGCACCATATGCAAAATTTATGTGAGTAATTAAGGAGGGTCTGGACGAACGAGTTTTCCGAAGCAATATTTTTCGCGCTAATAACTTTTGGGCGCAAGGTAAGAATTGCAAAAAAATTTTGTTCGTCAAGGAGTACCCTTAGTTTGCTAACGACGCGTGTCCTTTGCCACTTTCCTACACAAACGAAAAAAGAATGATAAACCGAAATCTCAAACTAAAGTAAGTTTAAATAAGTCAGTAGAGCAAGAGATCCGCATTAAATGATAAGAACAATGAGCAGCAAGTCAAGGGACATTTAAATGGAAAGCGAAGCACTACACAGGATTAAATCTGGGGGGTAAATTCTAAAACAATGAAAATCTTCGAAAACAAGAACCGGGTCCGCAATGCGGTAGTATGTGTGTTTTCGATCTCCACCCAACACCACCTCCTCTTTCCCCCCCTTCCTCTTCTTCCTCCTCCTCCTCCTCTCTTCTTCTTCTTCTTCTCTTTATTCTCCTATCCACGATAAGGATGACAATGACCGCCACTTAAATTTTAAAACCCGTTACATCTACAAACTGTACGTATATGAATGAATGGATATTTTGGGCATAGGCTTGCTCGGACACAACTTTCAAATCATATATATAATCAACATAAAAAAAATAGGATATCAAATAAAACATAAAATCCAGCTTAACGGAGTCTGGAAAATCCTGGGTAAAAATTCGGAGTGGCATGATTATAATATCAGGTGGTTGCAGAAGGAAGTCATTATTTCCCCTGGAATAAATTCCACCTGAACTTCATTCATATATTCGTTCCATTTTCGTTTTATCTGGTTCCGAGACAACTGCTTGAGCTAAATGCTCAAGAAGCGTGAAAAAATCCTGATCTGCGGATGAAGAGAGAGAGAGAGAGAGAGAGAGAGAGAGAGAGAGAGAGAGAGAGAGAGAGAGAGAGAGATTCAAGCAACACAATGCGTTCTTGCCAGGAGTAAGCAACGCATCTCCCTGCTATAAAACATTTAGTCCTAGTCCTGGCTATGAACTGATAAGAGAGAGAGAGAGAGAGAGAGAGAGAGAGAGAGAGAGAGAGAGAGAGAGAGAGAGAGAGAGAGAGAGAGATTCCAAGCAACCAGCTTCTCCTTTCCTGCATCTTCGCCGGGAGAAAGCAAGACATTCTCCTTCAAGAACCCCGAATAATCAGATGAAATGTCCTGTCCTTACCAACTTGCTTTAGCTGCGCTGGAGACTGTAAAGAAGATCCTTCAGACAGGATGCACTGAACCCCGATCCCCCCCAACCCCACAGAACCCCTGACACCCCCAGCCCCTTCTCAGCTCCCCGTCTGCCTCTTTCCTTGTCCATTTCACAACTTGCAGTCACTGTATTAAGAAACTTTTACTGCCCTTGTCTCCAGGCAATTCGACCCAATCTGGAGTTACGAGGTCAGCCTCTAAAACAGGTTCCTTTTAAGACTTGACCTCACTAGTGAATTCTTTCATGCATTTCGAATTCAACAGAGTGATGATGTTGATTTTCTCTTATATCTCAACAGACTCAAGTGTGAGTGACACCCGGTCTTAACTGCAAAATAAGAAATATACGACGATGAGGTACATACGTTAAAAATGTTTAGAAACCAAGGAAATATGTTGACAAAAGATATATAGGAATCGATTTTTGTAAAAACTTTATATTACTACCTAGACAAACTTAAGAATGTTCCAGATAAAAGAGAATCTGTTTATAAAGAAGTTAAGTGTGGTCTTTCGCCAAATGGAAAGAAGTGAAATTATCAGCAATTTTCCATTTTATCATCTTTCCTCAACTCTCGCGCTTGGCCTGAATTGACCTTCCTAAATTGGAAACATCGTTGGCAAGAAAGAAAATTGAATAATATACTTATTAGAGCGTTTGAAAGCTAATGAATCTCCACGACGTGTTTTTGGCTTGTTTGATATGAATGCGACATTTGAATAATAATAATAATAATAATAATAATAATAATAATAATAATAATAATAATTAATGACGTGTCATTGGAAGTTAAAACACCTGAAAAATAATTATTCATTTATAGGATCAAATGAAATGGGAGTAGAGCTTGGGGTGACACTAGGCGCCCTCTGTGTACAAGCTAAAATTATCAGTTCAGCATTGTAGTCGAAATACAGAAGACTGAGGGGTCCAATTTTCCAACGTTTGCCCTTTCATCCATAAAGTTTTCAATAACCGAGTTTGTTTTAGGATGAATATCGTTAACCCCGTAAGTAAGTATACCTTAGTTTAACCAGACCACTGAGCTGATTAACAGCTCTCCTAGGGCTGGCCCGAAGGATTAGATTTATTTTACGTGGCTAAGAACCAACTGGTTACCTAGCAACGGGACCTACAGCTTATTGTGGAATCCGAACCACATTATGACGAGAAATGAATTTCTATCATAAATTCCTCTAATTCTTCATTGGCCGGTCGGAGAGTCGAACTCGGGCCTAGCAGAGTGCTAGCAAAGAACTCTACCGACTCGTCCAACGAGGAACTAGTTAACCCCGTAAAATGAATAGTATGATAAATGGTCTGATACTCTGCATCACAGTCCAGATTGATATTTTGATGGTCATTGCTCTCATATACCACAATGAAAATCCAAGACGAGGTACATGACCTAAGGCACTAATCATTCAAAAACATTTTCTTGCAAAAGCAAATGTCATAATCATCTTGGATGTTCAGTAATACCCCTAAGGGTTTCCGGTTGCTGAATGCGGTAAAGGAATATAGTTTCAAGGGATGTTTTGACATTATAAACGTTGAAAATCGAAAATGTTTTGACATTGCAAACACAATTAGAAGGGTGGTCGTATCAGTTACACAATTCCAGTACAGCAACAAAGGCTCACGAACGTCAGAAAAGACTGACATCTCACTGAAAAGGGAATGTCTAATTTTAACAAGTAATTTGACACAGGTAGTCAGAAAAAAACCAGTAGACAAACAGTCACATTATGCTAGAACTAAATTTACTAAAATAAAGCTATTATTTACAGTAATTTTTTTTTTTGGCTTAACTACAATTTCTTTTATATTGTCAGATTTCTGCAACAGTCAAAACTGCGTGAGACATAGGAGATTATGTAAGTTATATATTGGTCTCAAAATCACGAACAAAATCTTTTAATTTCACTATATATATATATATATATATATATATATATATATATATATATATATATATATATATATATATATATATATATATATATATAGATACATGTATGAAATTTGATTAACGCTACTATCTTAGTCATCGTTTCAAATACCTTCCATCAAGGCATATTTTCATCATGATCCAAATAAATTCCGTCAAACCTGAAAAGATTTACGTCATCATTTCCCTATGAATACATCTCAAGCTGACAAAAGGCAAGATGGAAAATTGTAAATTAAACGCGCAGTCCATTTTTGCGCCGGGACTAATGGACGCGAATCCTATTTCTGTCATCTCCCCTTTTGCTTACAACTCTATTGAACGTGATGGAATCCCAATGCAGCAAATGAAAAGTCAACAACACCACGAAGTCATTCATCTCTAACCCCAATAAAACCGGGACAGAAAAATGGAAAGAATTAAATGAAAATTCGGTTTTTTAGGACACTGGATTATTCGATCTCATTTAGAAATAGTGACGGTGTAAAATTAAGGAATGGGTGTTAATTCGCGGAGATCATTACTCTGTGTGTGTGAGAGAGAGAGAGAGAGAGAGAGAGAGAGAGAGAGAGAGAGAGAGAGAGAGAGAGAGAGAGAGAGAGAGAGGCTCAACAATATCGGTAAGTGTTCGTGTTTGTAGATAATTGTATGCATGAGAGAGAGAGAGAGAGAGAGAGAGAGAGAGAGAGAGAGAGAGAGAGAGAGAGAGAGAAAATCAACCAAGTCGTCCAACCGTCGCGTCTAAGCGAGAGAGACAATGAGAATGACAATGACACTGCGCAAATGCTCTTCTCTGGAAAGAAAGGAAATTGGTAGAAAGAGAGAGGTGGGAGGAATCCAATACGAGAGAGAGAGAGAGAGAGAGAGAGAGAGAGAGAGAGAGAGAGAGAGAGAGAGATAGAGTCCAACACTAAGCGCGAGGAAGAGAAAAAGAGAGAGGCAGAGACTCACCGATATCGTGTAAGTGTTCGAGAAGTGTGTACCGCTGATGGCCTCTGAGGTAGGAACGAGCAGCCAGTGCCGATGTGTCCCGACTCGCCCCTCGGGCAGCTTTCCGCTCCATCTCGAGTCTCTCGCCGGCACCTTCGTCCTCAAGCGCTGAGTACGAGTACCGCCCGCCATGTCTGAGGGAGGAGAGAGAAGAGGAGAGTTAGAATAAAAGGTATTCGAGGTGCCTAGAGGAGGGAAACAGGTGATACAGTAAGGTGGACAAATAAAACGTGTGATAATTTCTAGTTATAAAAATTTGACAAGCCACATTAAAGGGTCCAGCATTCGTGATGCCTGTTGACAAAATACCCTGGGTGAACTTGACAAATATAGCCTTTTCCTACAGTTTAGATGTTAGGGTTCATTTTGCTTTTATAATTTTAAACATCATTCTCTAATATAACTCTACTTTGTTAAAGGGCCTTCATCTTTCTAGCTAATATGCGAAACATTCGTATGTTAGCTATGTTATTATCATTATGATTATAGTAAATGAATCCATAGTGATTTTAATCATTATTATATTGTTTAGTCGACACTAACATCATTAAATTACAAGCACGAAACAATTATTCACGCATGAAATTCTGCATATGATGAAAATGAGTCAAGCTTCACTCTAGAACGTCATTTATTCTATCAGGTATTCATAGCGAAAAATCCAAAATGACACAATATCAAGAAAAACAAAAAGTACAAATGACGTACATCAAATATTACTGAGTGCTGAGAGGTACTGGAATAGGACTCAAATGAAGGGGGAATGTATATATCTATAAAAGAGAGAGAGAGAGAGAGAGAGAGAGAGAGAGAGAGAGAGAGAGAGAGAGAGAGAGAGAGAACGATGGATTAAAAAATGGACTTCAATAGTGGAACAAAGTGTCCGACGGTAAACAAAGAACGCACGTGTGCTCACTTGGCTCCATAGGCTGGGGCAACCTTAATTCATCATTTATTCAAAGTTCCTGGGAATATGGGGACCACGCAACAGAGAGAGAGAGAGAGAGAGAGAGAGAGAGAGAGAGAGAGAGAGAGAGAGAGAGAGAGAGATGTGGACAATTCTATTAGCGAGCAAACATTTACATAAAGAACAAGGTAGGTATGAGAATTGGTTTCACCTAAAGCGCCAATTTACAAACGTGTATTTCTGATGGGGCCTTCTCATTGCATGGTAAAGCCACATCACTTTGAAGTAAAAGCGTTTCACTTCGAGCGGAGAACAATTGAAATTTCAGAATGTCATGAGAGAGAGAGAGAGAGAGAGAGAGAGAGAGAGAGAGAGAGAGAGAGAGAAAATGGGGGTGAGGGGGGAGGGGGATTTACTACGCGTGTAATCAACAACGCAACCTGTGTCTAATAGATATCTGTCCAGCAGCTTTTATGAAACAGATTGCTGGGAACTGCAATCAAAATAGAAGCCTTCACGTTGATAACTACAAATATTCTATTTTTGCGGTGCTTCTAAAATGAGCTTAAAATTCTCAGGCATTGCGTCAACGAGACTGCAATCCTCCGCCAAGGCTTAGCAATAACCCCCTCCACCACCAAAACCCCATTATCTAGTTCAGAATCTCTAACCGACGGACATTCAGACAGATAGATAAACGGAAATATATATATATATATATATATATATATATATATATATATATATATATATATATATATATATATATATATATATATATATATATATATATATATATATGTATATGTATATATATATATATATATATATATATATATATATATATATATATATATATATATATATATATATATACACACACACATATATATACACACACACACACATATATATATATATATATATATATGACCACAAAGCTACATTATAAAATCAAGGTTATAGACACTACCTCTACTTACGTACTATAATCATAAATATTCCCTGGATTCAGAAAATAATATGAAATTACAACTCCGAATCTCCCCTCCACCCAAAAAAAAAACAAAAACTGGGAACCACCCGGCCAATATGCAAATACAAGGAGCATACGCAAATCCGAACAACGGCTTCATGATATGACGAAGCACGTGCCGAATTATAAACGGGATATAACCGGGATATAATTTCCAGCCGGGAATCGCAAACACTTATCATGCAGAATAGCGTTTAAGCGATTATATCCGGCAATCGGCCATGTCGCCCAAATATGCAAACGGAGCGTTGAACCATTCCAATTTCCATTCCGAACTGCGGTGATTAAAGGCCGGAATTATGTTAATAACTTATGATATTAACTTCAATTATCAACATTTGTTTTTATCAGCTTTTTATTTATTTTCGTATTTTCACTGACGTTCAGATATTTTTTCCTGTAATGTATCCTGACTTTATTGTGATATTAATTCACTCGGGACATTTTCAAAGGTTATTTAAAGGTCTTATTTGTTATTTTGCATTTCAGTAAGTCCACAGTTTGAAATAATAATAATAATAATAATAATAATAATAATAATAATAAAATCCGAATGGATGTTTCTTTTTTGTCCGCCCCGAGTAGGGGCGGGGTAGGTAGAGGATCGGGAGGGTAGGGGAGACATGACACATCCACCCTCCTCCTGCAAACCCGGTTGTCCGCACCGGGTGGGGGCGGGGTAGGTAGGGGATCGAGAGGGTAGGGGAGACACGAAGGGAAGCGCCGGGTTCTAGCGCAGCGTAGCGCTTGCCATCACGCTTGTATTAATAAAATAATAATAATAATAATAATAATAATAATAATGTATTCACAATTATGTTTTCAATTATGTCAGTCGCCAAAACTGGAAAAGACAAAAAGTGAAAATTACAAACAACTCAGAGTACACTCCCCCTAGCGTAACAAAAAATGGCGCCATTCATCTATTTCTTTATCCCTCTCACAATTTAATTAAATTCCACTGAACCCATGGCCCATGGCTTCAAAAAAATTCCTAGAAATCTATCAGTATCTTCAAAGAGATATCGTGTGAACAGACAATCCGCAAAAGAAACAAACTGACACCAGTGAATATATAATGACGGAGATTTATATATTCTAACAGATAAATGATAACAAACGCTTATCATCGCATCGATTACACATCACTCGGTTAATTGCATCAAAATGGTGTATGTAAATGATTAATTTGCGATACTTATTATTATATGTTCTGTAAGCTTTCAGGCTTCATTATGACTCATTGCTACTTGAACGACGTCAATATGGTTTGTTGCGTGTTACTTGCATTAGTGACAACTTACAAGGCAGAGTTAACTGCTAATCAGTGATCATCAATCATTTGCAGTGTCCGTACGGCAGAAATGATTCCAGAAATGCACGCTGGAATGGTAATGGCACTGTAAGCGCAAACATGCATTTTATTCGTATATAATCCTCAATAGGTTATTTGGTCTAATTTTATACAGTAATCACGCCCACGCGAACACATTACAAGGTCAATGTCTATATATATATATATATATATATATATATATATATATATATATATATATATATATATATATATATATATATATATATATATATATATATATATACATATACACACACTAGATCTTGTAAAGTGAGTGTGTGTGTGTGTGTGTGTGTGTGTGTGTGTGTGTGTGTGTGTGTGTGTGTGTGTGTGTGTGTGAACCTTGTTTAGCTGTTTTAACCAAAGTTACCTTGAAAAAGCTGCAGCTGTAAGTGGATATCGGCTTGAATGTCAAAGTTACGCATTTCAGTATTGGTATTTAGTCTGTTCTCAGCTCAGATTATTTCTTTAATGCGTGTAAAATCATTGTGATAAAAAAAAAATCAGAGGGCAATATCTATCACCATATGTATTTCAAAATGTAAAGTGAAAGAAGCAAAATGCATAATTTATCCCTTCATTCCTTTATTTCCATACGTCTGGAAAAATTAAAATCCTATGCTTTATATATGCAGATATAGAAACAAAAAGTGAATTAGACAAATTCTAGTCAAGTTCGCCTGAAATCCGACTGATGTGAAGAATTCTTAAACATAAAAGAAGAATTCCATTAATTCACCTAAAATCCTTTTGGTGGAGAACTTCTCCCTCGTGACCGAGTTCCTGGAGGAGATTACAGGTAACAAGGTCAAAATCACAACCTGTGGCTCTAGATATTTGTTCTAAACGCCAGGTATAGCATTCTTAAATAATTTTAGGTTTTGATTTTAAACCTTTGATTTATCACCTTCGAGTGTGAAAGTCACCACCAATGCATTCGTACACCAATGAAAGCTAACGATTTCATCATTTAATAAAACATGTATTTCTATGATTAAAGTCGCTGAAAAACAAATTCCTAAGCAGATAGGAAGTCTAAAAATAAGGGCTGCGAACGTAAATTTCGGCTTAAACCCAGTTTATTTATATTCCCTTGCATGCAGATAAATCAGCGGTCAGACTGTGGATCTAATCTGCCCCATGACGTCAGACCATAAACAATACTCTCCTGATTGCAGCCGAATGTGACCCTCGAGTTCTTCCTCTCGTTTTATTTAGAACGAAGTTGACTCTTCTTGCCCTTCGCCAGAAAGAATGGGAATTCGGTGTCGTAAAAGCGGCAGAAAATCTGTTAAGTTTTCAGTGGTGCAGTCAGTCTCTCTCTCTCTCTCTCTCTCTCTCTCTCTCTCTCTCTCTCTCTCTCTCTCTGTGACACACGCACTGCGCAATTATCCTGATCTCCGCATTTTTTCCATTATACTGGCAATTTTTACCAAGAAGAGCAATGAACTGGACGTCTATGCTGCATTTAAAACAAGTAAACAGCGGTAGAAATTATAAATTTATAATACAAAAAACATAACTGAATAAATTTGAGCGTCAATTAATAAACGCGCAAAAAAAGGTCTGCTTAAATCTAATTCTCGAAAAGTTCCTTTAAGATCCACGTCTCCTCCTTAATTCCTATAATGTTGTGACCCGATTTGGCTATGCTTGCGAAATGCCTCTTGGATAAGAGGGAGCCATCATAAGTTTGGGAAGGAGGTGCTATCACCCCTTGGAGAGGGGGATGCTATCATCTCCTTTCCCCTAGGGAAGGGGCGTCATTGCTCCTTAGGGTAGGGGACGTTATCAGCCCTTAGAGAAGGGCACTAGCGGATCCAGAAAAATTTCATGGGGCCACCAATTTTCTTATATATATATATATATATATATATATATATATATATATATATATATATATATATATATATATATATATATATATATATATCAATTTTATTATTTTTTTCTATAATAGATTTTTTTCCCATCTTTATATTTCTCATTTATGTTATTATTATCCAAATCTTCAGTATTATTATTTTGTCATTTTTCATGGGGACGTGCCCAGGTGGCCCCCCTGAATCCGCTAGTGGAGAAGGGGTGTTATCAGCCCTTAAAGAAGGGCGTGTTATCACCCCTTGGGGAAGAGGATGCTGTCATATCTTAGTAAGGGGTCTCCTTTCACCCCTTAATGAAGGGGATGCTATAATCCCTTAGGAGAGGAAACCCCTTACCCCTTTGGGAAGGAGTTCGACACCCCTTGTGGCGTGAGGTGCTGTAACCCCTTTGGAAAGGGGGCCATACCCCTTTTAAACAGCAATGCTCCTTTTTGCATGGAGCCAACCGGGTTGGTCCAAGAAGTCTTTTGGAAAGCATCCAATGTCTGCCTCCTTCTGTTGTGACCTGGTTCCTATCGCCTGAAACTGCAAGACCTTCTTCCTCTTCCCTCTTATCGGTGTTATCATCGTCTTCTCTTCTCCCTTCCTCTTTATTCTCGTAGTTTTATGGGGCTTGGCGTTGGGCCTTCCTTGACGTCCGGCTCCCTACTTCATCGTTAATGCCTTCTTTTGTCTGTTTCTCTCTTATTGTGACTCATTTTTCTTTATTTCATTCTCTCGTTTCTTTCTTGTTTAATTTGTTTCCTCCTCCTTATCATAATTATTACCGTCTCTTCGATATCACTCTTTTATCGCCACTACGTTATAGCTTCATTCTCTAGTTGCTACATTTTCCTCTCGTTCCCTCGTTCTCACCATCATCATCATCATCATCATCACCTCCCTCCCCTTCTTTCACTGCGGTTATTTCATGGTTCCATGCTCTCGTAATTATCGTCTCTCTTCTCTTCCTCCTTATCATTAATACCATACTGCGCATGGCCACATTTTTTTTTGACCGATTCATTTTCCCAGACAGATAACGATGGACCTGTAGATTTATGGTTACGACCCCCTTTTGTATTCTGCTACCAGACATTTTAGGACGGATGAAATAGGACACACGACGGAATGGAGGTCTCTGATTATTATCGGGGTTATTACTGCTATTACCAGAAACATACAAACATGCACAAATGTCACTCAACTGGAGGCAAGGTGTCCTTGGCATAAATTGTCTACTTGTGAAGAAGTGAATTAATATAACAAAGGCAAATCAATCTCCACACACACACACTATATATATATATATATATATATATATATATATATATATATATATATATATATATATATATATATAAATACATACATACAGAATCACAAATATCGCTTCATATCGAATTCGCTATAACCTGGGAATTACTTACACAAAAGTATTTTACAATCGATAACATAATGTAAAAACCTGCTAATGACAAGCAAAAGTTCCCACAACATACGAAAACGCATTGTCATACTGTTCCCTCTTGTATGAAATAAAAGTCTGTATAAAACGTATGTCTGGCTTCTCCGTTTCTCGCTAGAAAAAGAAGGAAAAGGATGCAACACGCCAACAATGATAATTTTCCTCTTTGAAAAAGGGGAAAATAAAGAGAAAAAGCAAGGGAAAACAAAGAAAAACTGGAAAATGCAGAAAAAACAAGGGAAAATAAGAAATGGAAAACAAAGAAAAAAAAATGGAAAATAAGAAAAAACAATGGAAAATAAGAAAAACAAGGGAAAATAAAGAAAAAAAAAAAGCAAGGGAAAATAATGTGATATACACCCAACTTACCGAATGCATTCAGTGTTGAACATTAGGTGGCAAACCTAGATTTCTAAGAATTTATTTGTTAGAATGTGTTAAAGTTCATTAAAATGTTAAATAATTAGTTACGCTCGTCCCCAAAGAGAGAGAGAGAGAGAGAGAGAGAGAGAGAGAGAGAGAGAGAGAGAGAGAGAGAGAGAGAGAGAGAGAAAAGTGGTGCATATTTTATATTTTAAATACAAAAACAAGGAATGGTAACTATGAAGATACCTTAAACCGATTTCTATTATTGTTACTAAAACAACAACTATTTTAATTGCTGTTGATAGTTTTAAATAAAAAAAAAACACTGACTTTGCAAATCCGAGAAAAACAACGCAGCGTGCTCACGCACCGACGCACCAGTAAAACGTTAACCGCGGGAGAGCGTCACTGGCTCCAACAACAGCCCCGAGCAGGAATAACACAAAGAATCCCATTTCTTGCACGAGGCAAGCAATTTGCGTCGAATACGTCACCACAAAACGCTGCAACCAGGTCTTAATCAATATTACCCGGGTGTATGGTCGTCCCCAAAATTTTCCATTTCCTTTCGTGTAATTTGCCAGCAGTTTTGGCCAGTATTTATATGTACACTCAGTCTAGTATATATATATATATATATATATATATATATATATATATATATATATATATATATATATATATATATATATATATATTATATATATATATATATATATATATATATATATATATATATATATATATATATAATAAAGATACTGCAAATGTTGCTGACATATTAAAATTTTTAAAGGAGCTGCAAATGTTGCTGACAATTGGAAAGAAGTAAACTACAGGAGTTAAAACTCAAAAGCAACAGAAACAGTCTGAATGTTTTTTTTTTTTTAATTTTAGTCTGAATTATTATAGAGCGAAAAATTTACAACTTCACAGAGCCAAAGAGACACGGTCACTCGGCAGATACACGGTACAAAAACCTATAATATACATATTGTTTCTGTGAAGCCAGAATTTAAACCAGATTAAAGCTTATGTGAATAACAGGATTCAGTTTGAATGCAAAATATGTATTTATTGCAACATAAACGGAAGGGTGTAACACGTGTAACTTATTAAGACCTTAAAAATACAGGATATATATTTTTATATCAGCAAGGGTAATAAACTCAACTTATTGACATATGTGTGTCCCTAATTATTTATTTATAATATTTCTCTTGATCTGGGATTTTGGTTACAGGTAGCTACGTTCTGAATCATCCGCCAAATATAAGCCTTTAATCCTCGGAAGTAATTAATAACTAACTGTGTTCCGAGCCTGTATCACCCGCGTATCATTATCAATTGTCTTTGACTTACTCCAACATGCGAGTCCTTCGGAAATTTTGCGCATTTGCAAATTATGTAAAAATTACGTAATGCTACTTTCTCCATGTAATTGGCAATCCAGTTCAGTATGAGAAACAACGCGAGGTGTATTGTAAATTATTATTATTATTATTATTATTATTATTATTATTATTATTATTATTCGGTAAGACGCAGGGCCATGAACTTGTCTGACAAACTTTCGGTGATTAAAATGGTCCTATACCCTGAAGAAGCGAAATCAAATAAATATAACCAATAATCAATAACTGTTAATCATTAGCTCTAAAAACGAGGAAAAAAGTTATATGAGACGAAAAACAATTGAAAAAAAAGATAAAAACTATACTGGTGCAAGCCCTAAAAATACCTCGTAAAAAGTATTTAGACTGTCCCAACATAAGACCCGGCAGGAAGGCTTATTTAAAAAGATTTGTGCAGACTTTATCTGGATGACCGATCGACTGCTGTCATCTGGGAATTCAAATATCGATGGTACCAGTTTACACCGATAATAATGATAGTACTAATAGGAGCAATAATATTTACAGAATATTTAAATATATAATTGCCAAAACATTTTCAACGGATATTTGTAATCCCAAAAAATCAATCTAGATTTTGGCAGATCTGCATAGTTTCATTTATCTCATAATAATAATAATAATAATAATAATAATAATAATAATAATAATAATAATAATAATAATAATAATAATAATAATAATAATAATAATAATAATAATCCACAATTATACAGTAAATATATCACTTACATTTTAACGTTAGCAATGATGAGGAACACCGTTCAAGTGTTCGAAAGTCTTTGGTTTATTTTACATATTTTACACAGTAATATATTTACTATATAATTGTGGATTTTTATTACACATTGTTTTTCACGAAACTGTGAATCTATTAATAATAATAATAATAATAATAATAATAATAATAATAATAATAATAATAATAATAATAATAATCAGGGAATGAATACAGTCTGAACTTGGTGCAGAAATCCAAACTCGAGGGATAATGATAAGAAAAAATTGCAGCAATCCACTCAATTGGTTTGCAGGACAAGAGTATAATTTTTTTTTTCCTGGGGGAGGCGGGGGGTCGGGAAAGAGTGGAGGTGGGGAATGGGGGACAAGGTCAACTTACTGCAGTGACCTGTGCAGCGCTTTGTATCTTGAGTTTCACCATTAAGGCAATATTCGGAATTGTCGAGGTTATTCGATGTTCAATTTCGGTGCAAAATGTGGGTGATGATGAGTAATAACAATACAAATGAAGTCTTGAATTTGGAATGAAATTACTGATTTCTACATATTTTTATATCATAATAATAACAATGTTGTTATCGACAATATCATAATTTTAGTCAGAACATATATGATATTGGTTCCTCTACGTACACACACACACACTCTCTCTCTCTCTCATAATTTTAGTCAAAACATATATGATATTGGTTCCTCTATAATTTTAGTCAAAACATATATGATATTCTCTCTCTCTCTCTCTCTCTCTCTCTCTCTCTCTCTCTCTCTCTCTCTCTCTCTCTCTCTCTATACGAAAGAAAAGCCAAATTCAAATATAAGAATCCTCATCCGGGTAAGAAATATGAATCAGTAACTATGCTGCGTAATTAGCCAATGATTTTACATTAAAGACAATTTAATAGCTTCTGTTAATTGACATTACTCACTTATTTGACCGCACAATAATAAAAGGGTAATATTCGTTAACTGCTGCAATTAACGGTAAATAAATAATATTCGTTAACTGCTGCAATTAACAGTAAATAAATAAGGGGATATTAAATGCCATTGATTTTTAGCGTAAATTTTTTTACATTATAACATTAAGTATCTCCCGTGGAAATTATTTCCAGGAAAAACGCTAAAGAGAAATATGTGCACTACAATTTCATTTATTTTTTTACACTGAAGAGATTGAAACTCAAAAGGGCACTGAAAATTACGTTTTACCTGAAAGAAATTAAACATAATTAAATTCCTGCATTCTCATCCATCTCTTTACAACAGAAAAGTGAATATGCGACTATGTTGTTTTTGCTGTCCAGCTCCTGGAATATTTTCTATGAAATTTTTATTAGGATGGTAAGGATATGAAAATTATATTGCCAAAATATTTAGGTTTACTGTAATAAAAATGTGAAAAACAGGAGGATTTTTCCTTTTCACTATATATATATATGTGTGTACATATATTAATTATACCTACATACACACACACGTGCACACACAAACACACGTGTATATGTATATATACATACGCACAAAATATACATACATACATATACATATACTATATATATATATATATATATATATATATATATATATATATATATATATATATATATATATATATATCTTATATATACATACATATATATATATACCCATAGTAAATACAAATATATAAAAGTATATAT
The DNA here is from genome assembly GCF_040412425.1 of Macrobrachium rosenbergii. Classification (NCBI taxonomy): domain Eukaryota; kingdom Metazoa; phylum Arthropoda; class Malacostraca; order Decapoda; family Palaemonidae; genus Macrobrachium; species Macrobrachium rosenbergii. Next base: position 14,767,943 of record NC_089757.1, read on the forward strand.
GTAAATATATGTATATACAGTATATGTATAGTATATATATATATATAAAGAAATATATATAAACATATAAATATAAATATAAATATAAATATATATATATCTATATATATATACAGTATATATATATATTTATATATAATATATATATATATATATATATATATATATATATATATATATATATATATATAAACATAAGTCAGTCCGCACTATTATTTTTGCATTTTTCGAACATCATCTTTGCAAAATGTTGAAACTCTTCCACTTAATCTCCATCATCTTGCAAGAGCGCAGCGGAAAGAAAGGCGTCCTTCCTTCCCCCTATTTTACTCAATATTCTATCTACAGCGTCATAAAGTCCCCCGTCTCCCCTCTCTGCCACGGCTAATTCCCCGTGATTACGGCATCCCCGCATGGGTGCATTCATCACCTCATGACCTCCCAAATTCTTATTATTGCGTCAGGTTTCGTAACAGTTGGCCTAGACTCATGCGATGTGTGACGTCACTTACACCAGTGACGCCATGTACTGTGTGTGTGTGTGTGTGTGTGTTTGTGTGAGAGAGAGAGAGAGAGAGAGAGAGAGAGAGAGAGAGAGAATCATTTGTGGTTTTGAGATCATGGTTGCGACCAATTCGGTCGTCTAACTACCAGGTGTTTATTTACTGCTAAGTTCAGAAGTGGCCGGCTTCCCGTTTGCTGCCCAATATGATGCTTACTTTACACATACACACACATATATATTATAATATATATATATATATATATATATATATATATATATATATATATATATATATATATATATATATATATATATACGCATTTTTCTAGCACAGCATTTTTTATTTTCTTCAGTGGCTAATGCAAAGATGACAATCCAAAAGGCAGCATGAGAAGTGTTTGTACACCCAACCTAAAGTTTAGCCCTACAAATTTGCCACGTGTGCATTAGCACCTTAAGCGCACACACACACATACACACACATATATATATATATATATATATATATATATATATATATATATATATATATATATATATATATATATATATAGATAGATAGATAGATATGGATAGACATATAGACAGACAAATATATAATTATATATATATAAATATTCATTTATCTATGTATATATACATATACATATACAGAGGGGTGGTAGAAAAATAATTCCACAGGAAAATACATCCACATGCACACTGCATGACGACTCACGAGTAGATTCATGAGAACGGTATTGTGTTCAGACTTTTATTAACCACGGCAACTCAATATAAAAAAAAAAAGGGAAAGGAAAAATTGATCGAGGGACTGGATTGTAAAATGAAATCAGGAAGCACATGTTGCCTATTTCCAGTTATCAACTGGATAAACATTTTTGATGCGGTGTAGTTCTTTACATACGGGTTTTACCGTTGATCCAGCAATGAAAGCACGTAGCAGTAATTCCTGACTAGCTTTTTGCTTGAGTCAACACTGTCGGGAGTAACGCCTTTTGGTTGAAAGAATAATTTGGTTATTATTACTTCATATCCAGCACAAACCTTACGATACCGACTGACTTATTTATGGGATTCAGAAGAATGGCGTTTCATAACCATGACCACTTACGTCGGAATTATACACGTTATTTCTATATAAAAGCTAAAGCACAAAGAATAATCTTGATATGAATAATTCATCAAAGGCATTCAATAACGCTCAAAAGCAAAGGGAGGGAACAAGCACGAGGTTTAATGCCGAATGATGCGTTCAACTTGCCTGCTAAAGCAAGAAAGGTTACTTGAGAAAAGCGTGATACAGTAACGAATATTTTCGAGACTCAGTCGAAGTAAGCTAGCGTGAAGACCTAAGAGGGCGCAGCCATGGGGCAAGCAACCTCATCCTAAAACTCAACACTTATTAAACGTGCAACACATTTTAGGTAGTGGGTTACAGTAAGGCTCGAGAAGCAAGTGACAGCTTGCAAGGTAGATCTACCGATTCCAGTTACTAAAAAAAAAAACGATTAGATAAATTATGCCTTTTTTATTCTTCTGAAATGTTATTAACATAATAAAAAAAATTGGATTATTATTAAAAAAAATTCTACATACAATTATGCATTAATTCCATTTTTTATATAAGATCTGCCACACTGGTTTCACACGAGAACATGTAAAATATTTGCTGATGTTATTCGTCTGTATTTTGTAACTAGGATCGTGATTCTCTTAAATGACTCTCCATCTCCTGTATATAGAAGTATACAGAGAGAGAGAGAGAGAGAGAGAGAGAGAGAGAGAGAGAGAGAGAGAGAGAGAGAGAGAGAGAGAGAGGTCACTTAACAAACCCTATTCTTACCTAACTTAAATAACAATTATACAAATCATTATCATCATAACCTTAAGAAGAACCACGTACAACATAACACTGATAATCTGTTTTTAAAACTAACAACACCAGGAACGAAAACAACAATAACAGCACCTGCCGGAGGCCCCGAAGACGACCAGAAAAATCCAGGTATATCGACAAAGGCAGAGGAGGAAGAAATAAAATGAAGTGAGGACCCTCTACCCCCTACACGACAAAAAACACTAACGAGAGACTGCTGCCGTTTTTACATAACCCGGAAAACTGTGGCATAAGGGGGCCGGCAACTTCATGTGGAATACTGTGCAGCGCGAGGGAAGATAATGTAGGGGAGAGGGAAGATAATGTGGGGGAGAAGTTGATGTAGAAAAGGGGAGACAGGCAGGTGTCTTCATAAAATCCACGAGATGGAAAATTTCAACCACATCCTCGACAGCTTCCGCGGGATTTTTTCTTTTTCCTTTTTTTGTCCCTCGGGGAGACGTTACACTTCACGGGGGGCCACTTCACCCAAATTCGAGGGGCGCGTATCACTTTGAACACCATGTACACGGCTCTCGCTCCCTCTTAAATATGTTTTTTTTCTATCTAGATGACATATTTTTATGATTTTGTAGTTTGCAGTAATGATGATGGAAATCACTAACCTGCTCTCTCTCTCTCTCTCTCTCTCTCTCTCTCTCTCTCTCTCTCTCTCTCTCTCTCTCTCTCACTTAGAACTATAATCATTAGCGACTAAGCAAATTTACTTTTGTATCCTGTTTCTTTACTATTTTTCTATCTTCGCACCTGGGCATCCTGTTCGCTGGATGCCTACAGGATATTCAGCGCCTTTCCGGTTGTGTTGGAGGAATAAGACTATAAATGATTTAATCGTGAGACATTTCCTCTCAATTTTTTCAAAGTTTTTCGTGACAATGTTAGCACCATTATATTAACTTTCGGCTTCGGATAATAAGACATTTTAATGTACTGCCAAAAGAGCAGGTATCCAGCCATCAGTTGTTAAGGGCAGCCAAGTCGCCCACGTTCGCGCATGTATGACGTCAATATAAAGAACGCGCGTGATATAACACAAAAATATTGATTATTTGGTACAAAAGGGTACAACGTGAGCTATTCACGTGTACGAGACTTTTTCCTAGGATACCTGTCTAGCGACCAATAGTATATCAATAGAGAAATTGGTTACGCGTCGAACCTCGTGAGTGCATTTGTCACGCAGAGGGATACAATACATGCGCCACGTGCATTCTCATTCGTACATGTGAAAGGAATTACGATGAAAGGCTTCACTCATCGCGCATTCAATGGTTCTCGATCTCCAGGGTAAAAGGAATAAGTGTAATACGAGGAAGGTTCTGTTGACGTTTTTGTGATACTCGTTTGTCGGAAGTCTTCAGGAAGAACTTATCTTGAAATGAAGTATTCTTGAATTTTTTATTTTCCTATCTTCAGTAGGAGAGATTTAAGAAAATGGTCAACTCTTAAGTATAAAAGAAGGGTCGGCCTTGACTCAAAGCCCCACTGTGCATGAAAAGAATAAGCGCAATTAAAACCAGCAACAAACCTTAACGATCTGGTGCAAACGTCAACTGGTCGTTATGAGGGCCAAAAGGTAAAACCGGAAAGTAAATATGAGAGACCACTTGCTTCCAATGACCCCCTCCCCAACCACTCAAAAAAATGAATAAATAAAAAAAAGACTCTCTTCTCATACATAGGTTTTAACATCACTTGGCTCTACGGTACATGTCAAGAGAGTCAACCACTCTAGGCTCTTAATTATCATCCTTTAATTTTTTTCAGTTTTAACCGAGTCCTCTTTTAATCTCATTTCTTAACTGCGTTTTTCTCTCTCTCTCTCTCTCTCTCTCTCTCTCTCTCTCTCTCTCTCTCTCTCTCTCTCTCTCTCTCTCTCTCTCCGCTTTTATGGGGGCCTGCAAGATCTTGGTGGAAAACTATTTTGTTCCCATGGCGGAGAAAATACAAACACACACACACACATATACATACAAACATATATATATATATATATATATATGTATATATATATATATATATATATATATATATACATTCATACATACGTACATATATACATATAGTGCGTTTGTGTCAAACTTTAACAATACGAAATAAATTTCCTATGTAAGCAAAGTGTTTCATTCTTTCCCATTTACTCTCTCTCAGAGGAAACCTGATAGCTATCTCCAAGTACGGACAGACTTTGCTAAACAAAGCAAATCTTAAATGGGATCGCATGTGAAATTAGAGAAAAGTTCCTGCTTTCTCACTATTGCAGAGGATTCGGCAGGATTTTGAATTTCCTCAAACTAACCTAGTAGGAAGAAGAGGAACTCCTTTCCTCAATTCTGAAGGGACAGGAATATGAACAGAATGAGAAACAGAAAAATAAGAGGAATTTAATGTTTTTTTATTTGTTTCTCATACATCAAGGCCAGATCCAAGCTATCAAAACTTTAAAAAAATGCTTTTGCTTCGCAGGCCTCCACGGGGCAGTCTATTACACAGAAGTACTGTGGACAAGCGTAAACATTTTTCAATTACTTGGCCACTCGGATAAAGGCTAAAACTAAAATCACGCATGACGTGCAGAATATCCAACTTTGGAAATATGACTAACACACTATTAGCTCCACGCCCTCATTACAAACAAGGGACTCTTGCATGACATATTTAACGTAATGAACTAATTACTCATTCTGTTTGAGAGGAAGTATGGGAACTCTTCAACGGCCTTTATCTGATGGCATGGCGAACCACACCCACCCAGTGATATGGTGACCCCGCCCATTATCATAACGTGCCCCAAAATGCGGAGTCATGTCCACCACGTCGTCGGACCTTGACTAACCACCGGGGTTGGGGGGGAGGGATGAATGAGTAATCCCACACCCACACCCTCCCACCACCAGGATAAGAGACGAGGGACTGCCCGAAGTTACTCACTTAGATTTCCAGAAGGGAAGAGAGAGGGGACCTCTCAATCTTCGAGATGGTCGTTCGTTCCCTGTAGATCGCAGAACTTTCGGGAAAGTGTCACCGAATGGCGACGGAATTTAGCAGGACATGAAAGGAAATGTTTCAGACTGAATCTGCAAACTTGGATTTGGCAGTCAGAATAGTGTTCGCGCATGTAAAATGAAAATCTGCATTCGTGTACACACACACACACACACACACACACACACACATATATATATATATATATATATATATATATATATATATATATATATATGTATATATATATATATACATATACAGTATATATATAATGTACATATATAGTATATATATATATATATATATATATATATATATATATATAAATGTTTATATAAATATATATACATATATATACAGTACACATTTATATATATATATATAATATATATATATATATATATATATATATAAATGTTTATATAAATATATATACATATATATATATATTTATATATATATATATATATATATATATATATATATATATATATATATATATATATATATATATATATATATATATATATATATATATATATATATATATATATATATATATATATATAATATATATATATATATATATATATATATATATATATATATATATATATATATATATATATATATAAAACGTACGTTTATGTATATGTATTCTACATACGGTATCTTACTGAAAGCCGATCACTCTACGCCCTTTCAACCAAAAAAAGTATACATTACCAGCGTCTACATTCTAATAAGAAGCTCCAGTACAACTACCTAGTGCAAGTTTTGCACTCTGTAACTGCTAAAATTTAGATTGGTTTATTGATGCCTACACGATGCTTCAAGTTTAAATGAAGCTGTATTACTGCTTCTGCACCACGGACCATTGCATCTCTTTTTTTTCACTTTTGTTCTTTGAACATGCTGTATACATATTCATTTGCTTAGGTCCTCTTTTTCGTGAATACATGGGAATTCCGTTATGTGGATATCTGATTTGCAAAGTAATGACCATTAAGACATAGAACAGCTGTAGTAGTGGTAGGAATATAATAATAATAATAATAATAATAATAATAATAATAATAATAATAATAATAATAATAATAATAATAATAATAATAATAATAATAATAATAATAATAATAATAATAATAATAATAATAATATTCCTAATCTCTCCAACTGCAATTTGACCTTAAAATTCCCCGGGTCTCATAATTATATATCCCCCCCCGCCTCCCTTTCGTTCTTTCAATTTTTATATATAACCCGTTTTCTGACGTATTCTTCCTTCCCCTCTTACCCATCCCTGTAATCACCGTTCACTCTTAACTACGGAGCCCGAAAGGATTTTGTGTATTGATTATTAATAATTTACTCGGCGCCTTCATTTCCTCTCATACCACACAGACAGAATCCAAGAAATGGCTTCTGTATGGCAATAAACTTTATGTTTATTTCGTGGACAATTATAAAAATATGTTACTATGATAATTATCATTATAGTCATTGTTACTCTTGTTGTCAATATTATTAATAAAATGATAGTAAAACAATAATAACACCTGTACAGGTGCGAGAAGACAAGTTCCAGGCAAATTCGTTCTCAAGGTAACGAAAGAGTTAGAGTGATTGAAAAACCTATAATAAAAGAAGTTATAGAATTTTTCAGACCATAAGTCTCTAGTGTTATGGACAATGGGTCACAATTATGACTTCGATGTTAACAGTGTGTGGGAGTGCATTAATGGACGAAATTTTACATTCGCTCCTTAAGTAAAAAGTAGCTCTACTGGAGAGAGAGAGAGAGAGAGAGAGAGAGAGAGAGAGAGAGAGAGAGAGAGAGAGAGAGAGAGAGAATTGTTAATAATGGAAAATTCAAGTATATTTTCATGAGAAAACTCCCATGCGTTTAGCTAACTTGAAAAATACCGATAGCTTGGACAATGATGCCCACCTATATGAAAGTCGCGTATACATAATTATAAACTTTTTCAGTTGACCATTAAAGAAACCTTGAATGCGGAGGAGTGTAAACATTATGACCTACCTACTGCAACTGGCAGCAGCAGTATTCTATGGGAACTTCAGCAAAATTAACACTAACATGAGCTTTTTTGTAACATAGGACTTTAGACAATTTACCTTGTGGAAGATTGTTGTGAAATTTCATTGCTTTTTGGACGATTTCGTACGAAACTAAGATCATTTTGAATAGTACTGCAATCGAAATAATATTGGACCTTTCTTCTTGCTCTTTTGAATAGATCATTATAAGTAATAATAGTAGTAATAATTCTTACAGAGCTGGATAACAAAATTTCGTCTAAAAATCAGTGTTGAAGACTCAAAACACTCGTACGTTTAAGATTCTTTTTAACCTGAAAACACTTTCGAGTACCTCAAATGTTCATTATTCACTGAATAATAATAATAATAATAATAATAATAATAATAATAATAATAATAATAATAATAACGCCTGACATCGCACAGTCCTTCATTTAGGCAGTTTCACATCAATATCATACGCATGTACTCTCAATAACAATAAAAATTCTTCCACTTTGGCTACTGCAATTTCTGTTTATATATCCACAAATAAGCATGACTGAAACTGCCACTCCGTGAAACTACGATAATGATTGTTGAATCAATTGCACAGGGGATCGTATGACAAAATCTGTAACTAATAAAACAATGTTAGGGGAAGAAGCTGTTCTTGAGACCACAGTCCGAAGACGTGTTATGTCACTAACACACAAATTTTGGTTGTTGGCTCTATCGTGTGTTGACTGAAAATTAACAACTTAATGACATAAAAATCCAATTGCAGAAGTTCATTTAAAGTGAAGAATCTTACCACGAAGTACAAAGCTGTACTACAGAATGTTACCAGCATTAAAATCACAAAAAGTGTACTGAATAAAATTATTTGTGTGTGTGTGTGTGAGAGTGTGTGAGAGAGAGAGAGAGAGAGAGAGAGAGAGAGAGAGAGAGAGAGAGAGAGAAACGTTCGTAACAGTTTTTCATAAATGTCAAATGCAGCAACACTACATAAGAGAAAGGATTTAAATTTTAAATTCGTTACATTATACAGCAAATTCTGGCAATTTATTCATTTCGCAAATGCACCATGAACACACGCATTGTCCATTTACATAAATACATTAAAACCAACCAAACTCCAAACGGAAAATTTCAAAATTTGTCTGCTTTTATTCCCCCCCCCACCTTACACCTCCATTTTGGACATGGGCTAACAGCCCCCATTCTCAAAAACCAGTGTCTGACATAAAATATACCCTGCAAGTTGGCCCTTGAGGTCTCTAGTGACGGAAATGGGTCTACAAGGGACCCAAGGAACCAAACGAGTTCCAGTTCATATATTTCGCTTCGGGGATTCTGCCGTCGTTGTCAAAAGTCAAAACTTACATTTCCAGTTTTCCGTCGAACCTGTCAGAACAATGGCTGTGTGCACATTTCGGTGACTTTTATTGCCTCGTAAAGATGGAGGACCAGACGTCTTGGGAAGATTTGTGTCAAGACTAAATGGTTAAATCCATATAGTCTATGAAATAATAAAAGATTTATATTTGTACAAAAATACTGATACGGAGCTGTTTCCGCTATCAGTGATCCTGCTGATAGTAGTGGTAGTAGCACCAATAATAGCAGTGGTCATAAAAAACAAAAACAACAATAACAATAAAAAAAAAGAATGCTACAATAAAATAAAAATTCACTGGTTCAGAGTTACATTACTAACACTATTATCATTGCTGCTATTATCATTGAGAATAGACTTTAGTAGTGATACCGTGCCAACCTATTAATAATATGTAACAACATTACAAATGTCATAATAACTGAAATTACTGCACAGCTGCTACTGAAATTACATTTCATTTGCTGTTATCATGAAAATGATAGCATTCAGCACCGACACCACCACCGTTTAATTTTGCCCCAATTAAAATGAACGCACCGGTAATATCAGAACAGAGTACAATACTCTGAAATGGAGCGCCTGACCCCATACCAGGATGGGCCATGGTAACCGGGGAGGAGAGAGAGAGAGAGAGAGAGAGAGAGAGAGAGAGAGAGAGAGAGAGAGAAACCGTTAAAGAATGACGGCAATATAAGAGAGGGTCGAGAGGGCGAACTACGACCGTGGGGACGCTAAGTACCGTCCCCAAGCTCGCACAAAAATAGTCTTCTTTACCAGACTTGTATAAGTTCGAGTGGTGAGATGGGTTGGTTCTGGCTGCATGGCGACAAGCGTGAATGTGGAGGTCAATATCCTTAGACAATCGGTGACATTAAAAAATAATACACGGATATACATGATCACCCAAACCATGGCCCCTTCAACCCCGATGGATTGGATTCGATTGGAATATAAAATTTGCGCCCAAGGCCAAGCACTGGCGCCTATGAGGTCATTCAGCGCTGAAAATAATGTCGAGACAATTGTTAGGAGAGGGTGATACGTAGGATGGAAGAAAGAGAATGTGAACAGTGGTACAGTAAAAGGAAAGCAGAGAGTCGTAACTAGGAGCCGAAGGGACCTGCGAAGAACCTTACGTATGCCTACAGTGCAGCGGCACTAACCCCCTACAAAGGATTCCCCGACAATACTGATTCAGAATGGAAAAGATGATTCTACGTGTTGTATACCAGAAAGTATCCGAAGATTACGTGAAGAACATTCCAATGAAATTAATTACACGTCATATTAATGGCTATCCGACCCTGTTAATCCAATTTATAAACATTTTCCTCCTTAAAGCGCGTTTGCAACATTCGGCTTCATTCGCTGTCTCGGCTTTGAGTTTCAGGCCCCAGGCTGACTCAAAGTCGATCCAATAGTCTATCAGTAAAACACACCTTTGTGCGGGTGCGTGTTTTTGGACGAAATACCAAACTCCGTTATTCGGGATTGCTTCATCAGGGCGCGTAATAAGTAAACGTCTTGGACGGGGTGGGGGTTGGGGAGACCCTTGGATTAGGAGAGGCTGGTTGGGGGGAGGTTACTTGTCAATAAATCGTAAGGTGGCGAAAAGGGGGTTACTGGAGGAGAGGGAGTGGGGAAGATGGGGAGGGAATGGGGCGGGGGTAGATCAAACTTACGTAGGAAGAGGCCATAGCACATAATGAATATGAGTTTTGTTTTCAATATATCTTGAGGTAAGTAATAGTTGTCCATTATGAGGAGACGTTTACGAACTAAGGTCATATAATGTTTAGTTTTCCTACAGTTTGTGAATAACATTTACTCTTGCGATATTAATTATGTATATTGTACAAGTTCAAAAAACATCAAGAGAGCCCTTATAATAATTTTAATGGGGGCAAGCGACATTTGCAAGTAATAACCTCTACTGCTGTTTATAATCAACATCTTTCGTTTCACGTAGTTAATCAGGCACGATTCTTAATTCACTCATTCAAGTTCTACGCCAGGATAAGATAGGAGGGCTAAATATGTAGTAAGAATTTCTGACTCGAAAAAGGGAAAGAAACTGTTGCTGAATGAGACAAAACAAAAAATTAATGTTTAGAAACTAAAAAAAAAAACGACTAATGAAAAAGGGTCGAAGTCCATTAGATGGATTGCTCTTGTGTCTTACTTGGCCAAAGAAAAGTTATGAAAGGTACCCCTAGGCCTAACGTGAAGTTTTATTCCACTGAGGCATCACAAAAACATTCGACGCGGATATGGTATAGAGTCATCCTCTTAAAAACACACACACACAAATATATATATATATATATATATATATATATATATATATATATATATATATATATATATATATATATAAACATAAGCTTCTCGATTGTAGAGTACTCAACACACTAATGACACATGGAAAAAACGTCCCTAATCATTATTTCACCTCCACATAATCAAGACAACAAGAACGATAACACTCCACAGTTATCAGATAGGAAACGCTCCAACTCACCACCCACTGGCACTGAGCATTCTCTACGACCTAGGCAAAACAACAAACAACAATACTTTATATATAAATAAAAAATAATCACCTATTAAGCAACTACTCCCTACCGAACACCTGCAGGCCTTTTACCCAAACCTTCTATGCCTGGAAAAACAACGAAAGCAATTATTTCCACAAAATAAAGTTAATAAACATACGGGGAAATTCTCCTCATTAGCCGAGGGCGCAACCTTAGCCTCCACTCCAGGGCCTAATTCGAGTGCTTCTCCAGCGTCTCCAAAGGATGCTGGCACGCTAGACCTCATTAAGGCGTGACGCCCAGGGCGACTAATTCCAAAAACTTGTATATTTTACTCTTTGGGCGAGTGACAAATTACTCGAGACCCTTCCAAGGATTTTAATCGATTCTGAACCTGAAACACTGTATACTCTTCCTGGAAATGGAGTTTGAGAAATTCTGGAATTCTTCCAATGAGAAGATTCCAACACTAGCATTCTGCTTCAGGCATTTAATGGAGATTTGTAAGTTAAATCCGCTTCTGGAAGTCAAAGCACCCGATACTCTTCCTGGAATATGTGTTCCTAACATAATGGATTTCTCATGTAAAAGAATACTGATTTTCATTAACATTTTTTTTTCAGTGACATTAATAAAATCATCTTATGAACCTAGATACAGGGAATGGTCGTGCTGAAATTAAACATTCATAACATCTGACACTGAAAATAATGAATTATGACTGAGATCTTAACATCTTTGGAAGCAAAAAAAATCTAATCTGCATTACGACAAGATCTATACAAGGACAATAATGACTGTAAGGTCAAAGACCGAGTTAAATCAAGTTGCCTTACCATATTTAAGTTCTATTTCTGTCCAGCTCTTTTCTATTAAGAGGATTAACTCAGTGTCAATGACCTTTGATGTCCCAATACCAGCACACCTTAATTCAGTCATTCAATAGGAGGATTATACGTATACTCAAGCCGGCCACCTACATAAGAGATGGGGCTGACAGTAACGTTAACTGCCCTGCCTTATATATAACAACAGCATCACCACAACTTGCAGCGAACCTTAGTTGCTAGATAGTGATAGCAGCAACAGTTCATGCATGGGATCCGAAAGCCAACTGGCTTTTTGGATTTATTAAGACCTATTGTCGCTTCACCCAAACTCATGGTTGTTTCAAGTGCCAGTAACGCTTGGCTACTATAATTGCTGTTCGACCCTCTTTGTGACTAAATGCCACTTGCACCAGGCCAGCAAGGTTTGCTGAATTGGATGTTAGCTATACAATCAACCTTCTTCTTTTATCGGAACTTGCGGCTCTCATCATGGACTAACGCGTCTTCAAGTGTCAAGGAAAAATATAACCTATTCCAGAGGTTATCAGAAACAAAGTTATCAGTCTCCTGGAAGATAAAAAAGAAGGCAGTGAACTTGTATATGATATTCTGGAAGAACAAGAATTTTTAGAAAGTCTGCTGTACGGGATTATAAAATGCACCCAGGAGGCTCCAAAACGCTTCAGTTGTTAATTATAATAAAACCCTAGGGGTACATTTAATTTGCTTCAAGTACTTGCTAGGTACTGCCACTTCGCTACGTAAAAGAAAGCTACCACTCAGCTTGAGCTACCCACTATGGTTGGCCTGTTCGCCTGGAGGCAAGGATTCTATCTTTGAACATTACGATGACGAGGTAAAATCTAAATTTCAATATTTTCATGTTACGTTTTACGAGGATTTTTAAAATGTTATCTGTGACTATCCCTGTCACTTTCTTTCGGTTAGATCTACCTTTTTCTCGCCATCTTTTTAATTTTTCCTTTCTCTTTCGTGAAAAAAAAAAGGAATCAGGTTTTTCTCAAATAAAAAAACACACACTATATATATATATATATATATATATATATATATATATATATATATATATATATATATATATATATATATATATATACACACACACACACACACACACACACATATATATATATATATATATATATATATATATATATATATATATATATATATATATATATATATATATATATATGTGCGGGTTTGAATCTTGGTAAGGGCGTTATAAATTTGTCTGAGTCTTAGGCTTTGTCGTAACAAACGTTTCCAAGAAAAGAAACGACGTTAAAGAGGCTATTACAAATACATATATATCCGATAAAAAGTAACCAATAGATTCCATATTCATATAGATTATATATATACATATATATATATATATATATATATATATATATATATATATATATATATATATATAATACAGTATATAATAAAGTTCCAGAGGATGTGATCTTGTTTGTCCTCCCTCGGGTGACAGTAGGGAGACATGACACAGCCACCACCCCCTGCAAACCTGTTTGTCCGCCCCGGGTGTGGGAGGGGTAGGTAAGGGAACGGGAAGGAAGGGGATACATCCACCCTCATCCTGCAAACCTGTTTGTCCGCCCCGGGTGGGGGCAAGGTAGGTAGGGGATCGGGAGGGTAGGGGAGACAGCAGCCTCGGATTCCAGCATACTTAGTGCGCACCAACAAGCTTGTATGTATGTATGTATATATATATATATATATATATATATATATATATATATATATATATATATATATATATATATGTAGATACTGTATATATGTAATCTCTCTCCATGCTCCCTTTTCCCTAACAGGTCCAGGCCATCAACTCCGTTACAGAACCCTACCAGTAATGTAACCAAGTCAGGTAACGGTAAGAGAAATGGCTTATGAAACGAACAAAAGGTGGTCGTAGGCGAGACCGTCTTAATGGATATCTCGTGTTATTCTGTTCTAATTACTCTCGTAATGGCCTCAACGTGTTTTGTCTAAATTGAAGTCCAGCGGAAAGGGGTGCGTTCCATTAATTCCCTTATTTTAATGGAATTACAACTTACACTCCTTTCATTAAACGGCATTCCAAAAGTTTATTGTCATTTTAAGTAGATTATGAGTTCGCGTGAACTGAAATATTTAAATTCTGTATATTACCATGGTCTATGCTTACTGACACAGAATCAAGAAAATAAAAGAATGTGTGGGAATGGCGCATGTATACAAACACATACAAACATGAACACATATATATGTATGTGTGTACACCGAATATGAGTGCACACACATGCGAGTGTGTGTGTGCGTCTAATGAACACATACTTGCCTACACACTATAACAAGATGGGAAACAACTTACTTCCAAGTTATCTCACTCTCAGCCACTTCTACGAGTTGTAGTTCCACGGTAATTAACTGAACAATAGAGCAAGTGCTGCTGATGTTACTCGACGATGTTTTCCGAGTATCTGACGAAATGGAAGAGTAGGCTCCAATATCCTGAGCAACAATAACGTAAAAATTAACGTTTCAGTTGTTGGATAAACTGGCGTCTTTCTTCATGATCATGCGTGATAGAATTTAGTCATTTTATTAAAAAAGACGTCAGAAACATGAATAAAAAAACGCTAACAAACGACAGACTTGAATTCAAAAATGGTAATCAACTGTATGAAATTACTATTGAATGAAGAAGAGTTAGCTAGCCTACCTGGAACAAGCCATAGCTATCTGGTGCAAGGAGCCAGTTCTTCACAATGAGGCTGCAAGGCTAAAAGAGTGAAGTGAGAGAGCAAATGAGCATTCTCTCATATCAGGAAATATTCTTAGCGCTTATATAAATCTGATTCTCAGAATGAGAATCAGATTTATATAATATGGCGTCGCGACTGCTTTGGTCGTTAACTTAATCACCCACTGGGAAACAGGACTTAGAACAAGGAAACTACAGCACTTGTATTACAAAGATAAATGCAGGACAGAATAACATGAGACCCAACATAACACAACTTGAGAGAGAGAGAGAGAGAGAGAGAGAGAGAGAGAGAGAGAGAGAGAGAGAGAGAGAGAGAGAGAGAGAGAGAGCGCTAATCTCCCCTTACTTGGCGACTTAACAACAAAATGGCAAACTTCTCAATACACACACACGCACAATATACATACATATATATATATATATATATATATATATATATATATATATATATATATATATATATATATATATATATATATATATATGTACATATATACTGTATATTTACAAAGGACGTTTTCCAGTTAGTATTGTAACCCTTTAAAACTTAAGAATGAATCATTTTTAACAGAGTAATCTTGAGTTCTATTGAGAAACATTACCATACAAAATCTCCTTAAAGAAGTTTTTGTACAATTAATGGAAAGGGGTCGTATTGTATTAGGTTTCTGTTTTAAATGAGGGTAAGGTGGTGCATTTATTCAATCCCTGTTAATCGCTTTACGACGATCTTTATATTCTTGGGAAAGGGGCGGTTTTCATTGTTCAAAGTCTCAATTTTTCTGATTTTTGTTCTTGAAGTTGGCAGAGTTCCTCGGTTACTTGTTTACCCCGCTGGCTCCTCAAGTCTCAATGTAATCCACTTCTATACCTACCGCTCCTCTGAATAGAACAGAACAGAATATAGAACTTGGGCCAAAGGCCAAGCGCTGGGACCTATGAGGCCATTCAGCGGTGAAACGGAAATTGACAATAAAAAGGTTTGAAAGTTGTAATAGGAGGAAAACCTCTCAGTTCCACAACGAATCAAATGTTAGGAGAGGGTAGAATAAAGATAGGAGAATGAGAATGTAAGGGGTTCCATCCAAGGGCCGAAGGAAGCTACAAAAACCCTGAGTAATGCCTACAGTGCACCGTATGAGGCACACTGATAACACTAACCCCCCTATGGAACACTCTTCTGAAGCCTGTTGCAAGTTTCAGTAGCCCTGAGCTCAGAGCTCGGCCTTTATCCAAGTCTTACAGCCACATGTGGCCGTGGGGTGGTAGAGCGGTATCTCAAGGAAGGCTCCACATGATATCAACTTCCCGTTAAAAGCACCGATTTTAAAAATGATGCTGCAAGCACCATGCCTACGATCCCATAGATAGTCACCGGAGCTTATGCAAAAAAGGCGACAGGATTTTCTGGAGTGTCAAGTACCAAAGTACTTCACTGATCGAGGACCAAAGGGCCACCTTGCAGCAACCGTGTTTCCACTAACCGCGGTGGACGTCCTTTTGTGAAGTATATCACATGGAATACGTTTGCAAATATCTTCAACATACAAAGGCAAACCAAATATCAAAATCATTAATCAAAAATATAACCGAAAAACAAAATGTAATACGGCACAAGAGTGAGTGCCTGAAATTAGTAAAAATGGAATGTCCTTCAGTTCCCGAGTCCTCTTTGCCAATTTGTGGGATATCAGAGAGAGAGAGAGAGAGAGAGAGAGAGAGAGAGAGAGAGAGAGAGAGAGAGAGAGAGAGGGAAAATAGTATTGTTATGTATGAATATATGTATATATATATAAATATATATGTTATACATATTTATATATATATATACTTACTTAATACATAAGCATTACTGTCCACACTCTCTCTCTCTCTCTCTCTCTCTCTCTCTCTCTCTCTCTCTCTCTTCCCCTCCCAGGATCTCCCACAAATTGACTAACAGGACTCGGGAATTGAAGGACAAGAAAAAAGAAAAAAGAAAAATAAGAGAACCGGGACGATGAACAAGTAACAAAGAATATCAGAGAATCAGCAGAATGAGAATGAAATCAGAGTAAGAAAACAGGAAGAAAGGACTAGAAAATAATAATGAAATGAGAATAATCAAGAGAATAACAAGAAAAGGATAATGGAATAAACAAAATTAAACACGAAACAAGAAAAAAGAAGATGCAGAATGCGAATGAGATGAGAATGAAGACATTCTACCCAATACTCGGCCTCAACGTCCTCTGCGATTCATTTCTTCAAACAAAAGACTTTCATTTTCGACTCTCTCTCTCTCTCTCTCTCTCTCTCTCTCTCTCTCTCTCTCTCTCTCTCTCTCTCTCTCTCCTCTGTATTCTTGCAGCATCACCAATGCATCAGCGACGTCACAATTCAGGAGAGAGAGAGAGAGAGAGAGAGAGAGAGAGAGAGAGAGAGAGAGAGAGAGAGAGAGAGAGAGAGAAGGGGATTATGTTTGCACTTTTTGGGTAATCCGTTGAGAAGTGAAGAGGCTTAATATCGTTGGAATGTGCTGCAAGATTTCTCATCAGCCCGATTTTCCAAGTTGAGTCTAGATCCTACGTGACAGGATTTTCTTCTGTCCTTGAACCGAGGACCAGAAGGTTTCTTCATAGGGTGTTAATTGGGCAATTAATAATAATAATAATAATAATAATAATAATAATAATAATAATAATAATTTATTCTGACCTTGAACTGAAGATGAATAGCTTTCTTCATAGGGTGTTAACTGGGCAATTAATAATAATAATAATAATAATAATAATAATAATAATAATAATAATAATAATAATAATAATAATAATAAACTCGCTGGGATGGAGGATAAAAAGTCTTGAAATATTCGTCAAAAGAGAATCATAACAAAAAGACTCGAACTCCACATATTTATAACTACGGTGATGACTGTACCAGGATTGATAGGGTACTCTATTAATCCTGGACTGAACAACAACAACAACAACAATAATAATAATAATAATAATAATGTTTTATTTTGTTGCAATCCATCTCATTGCAAATTGTAAGTGACCACAAAAAAATCATAACAGGTTTGGAAGCGTCCCACACATCACATGAACTCACTCACTGTACGCAATGACCGTATGGTTTCAAATTTGTTAAAAATATTGTCAAGTACCTCTAAGATATCAATGTAAAAATGATTTAATCATTGTGGCACAACTTAGAAATCAGAGGACAACACTTCAGTAACTCATGATTGACCTACCATGACCTCTGTGCAGTTCTGCAGGTCTTCCAATTTATTTCAAGTGAGATCGTAAATACTATTATAACTCAATCAAGTTAGGTTCCTTGTCTTATTGTAACCCAATGCCATTTACACAGTTTCTAAGGTCTGTTGGAAGTTATCTAAAATGCTGGCATAAGTAAGTATAGGCTACCTTAGTTTAACCAGACCACTGAGCTGATTAACAACTCTCCTAGGACTGGCCCGAAGGATTAGATTTATTTTACGTAGCTAAGAACCAATTGGTTACCTAGCAACGGGACCTACAGCTTATTGTGGAATCCGAACCACATTACAACGAGAAATGAATTTCTATCACCAGAAATAAATTCTCTAATTCTTCATTGGCCGGTCGGAGAATCGAACGCGGGCCAGCAGAGTGCTAGCTGAGAACGATACCCACCCCCAATGAGGAACTAAAATGCTGGCACAGAATTGTCCAGCCCGATTGTAAAGAAAAATTGAGATACTTGTCTACAAACATTTCTATATTTTTGTTTTATTTTTCATTTTATCTTTTTAGATTAATATAGATTAATATTTAAGGGTATGTTGCAATCATACTTCTTTTATTTCTAAAGTTTCCTAATATACCTAGCGAGAAATGGGAAAAGAAGACAATGATAGTCTGATTATTAGCAAATTCACTAGCAAAATCTATTAGCTAATCCTTAGAAACAAAATATTTGGGCATAAGGGGCCCTGTCATCCCCTTAAAAAATCCATCCCTCCCTGACAGGAAATGCAATATCATCTGTAAAAAAAAAACATAAAAATATCTGGTAGAGAAAAGAAATAATCTATTTTCTTTTCACTAGCGCACGCAACACTTTCAACGAAGCCAGTATTATCAAGTATTATCATCAACCCTTATTTCTGGTCCCCGATGACAGTCCTATCATGACATGGGGAAATTTTTTCCCTTTTATATTGCACCTTTAAAAAAAAATTATCAGCGGAGGCTGATTGTGATTTATGGTAATCTGCACGCTATCAGAGCCTATAGACTGATGTCGAGTACAAATACGCCAGACATTACTAGTACATAATCCAGTTTTCGTTATCAAAGATCCATAACTATTTCTCTTAATGTATATTTCATAGTTTTGTTTTAACTGGGCGGAATACGGACAATAATCCATATTCATAATATAAACGACAAGGACACCCGTAAGTAGATATATTAGCATCACAACAAAGAATAGTCCAGTAATTCTAAAGAGACTATTCGAATTTGCTAACTCGTGAGAGTCGGCGAGCAATTTTCATTAACAAAATGGTCTGTAATCAAACGAATGGTTAGACAAACATTTCATCTTTTCATGTGAATATATCCTGTTTGGAAAACTCCGCAAGGAAAATTGCTAAATTTCATCACGACTTCGATAAGAGATCCGCTTCTAACCATACAAAGTTAAGTTTTGGGTTATGGCGTCAAAAACTCGACCTGATTAATTTATTTAATTGATAGCTTTGCAGATAAGTTTGGTCGGCACTTGGATGGATGACCACCCACGATTGATAGACGGTAAGGTCTTAACTACACCGTTAGTCACTCGACAGGAGAAATGAAGCCGTAATGACCACCCACGAATGGCAAACACACAAGCGCCCAAACCTGTCTGCATAGCATGGGCGTGGGGGCTCGCAACCCCATCCTGCAACCAAAGGCCTGAAGCTAACAGCATTCCTGAGGACCCTCATGTGCTTGGCAATGACTCGCAATGAGGCTCGAGAAGCTAATCACTCATGATTAAGCCTTGCCCTCATTCTTTTTCCTTTGATTTTACCGACTTTCTTTGGGCCTGGGCTAGTTACGTGCGTGGGATTTTATATGAATATATCACACCACCTGACTCGAAAAATACCACCCTGATATCGAGATGCTGAATGAAATGAAAAATTAAATATGATAATGAACAGAAGATGGTTTATTATTGACATCAGAATGGAGAACTCTAATGATGATAATATTTAAGAGGACAAGCCTCCAAAACATATCGTGAACGACGCACAATGCAGACACCTTGTCTTGCTTCCTGTTGCCTTTACGAAGAAGGTACAAACAGATGACAATCGTCCAAGGTCAAAGAGAGTTAAACAACATGAACTCACAATGAGAGAGAGAGAGAGAGAGAGAGAGAGAGAGAGAGAGAGAGAGAGAGAGAGAGAGAGAGCAGGTCAAAAAGAGTGTAACCAAGTTGATGAGAGAGAGAGAGAGAGAGAGAGAGAGAGAGAGAGTCTACGGCCAGAGGATTTGCTACTGAATGGCTTCTGTCACTTATCACAATGCTACGGATGACAATGGCTGGAAGTGTAAACAAAGATGTTATCGAGCAACAAAGACACTGCGCAATGCTTTCAGCATGAACGATTTCTCAAGTCAGGGGACAATAGTCCCAGACTAGTTACACTTATGTGACAATGAAGAGGAAGAAAGAAACGAAGTTGTCAGGCGTGTGTATAATTATATATATATATATATATATATATATATATATATATATATATATATATATATATATATATATATATATATATATATATTATATATATATATATGTATATACATTATATATATATATACAGTATATATATTGTATATATTTATATATATATATATATATATATATATATATATATATATATATATGTGTATGTGTGTGTGTGTATATGTGTATGTGTGTTTATCTATATATATATAAGCAAATATAGATGAAATGTAAAGTACAAAATTCAAGAATATATACTTTTCTTGCCCTGCAAACCAATGCATACAGTGTTCTTCACTTCATTTAAGGTGGTATCACAGAGCAGTTTTTACGGCATTTTCTAACATATTTCCTCTATGCTGATAAACAATTGAAGTCTCAATAGCACGAAAATGCCCGACTCCGCTGACCCATGCACCAATAAATGCTCTCTAGTATAATGTTTGCTGCAAAATTCCAAAATTTAGAAAAATGACCTTAGGTACGTCACACTGACAAATTATGGCCTCTTTTTTTCAGTCAAAATTCTCTTAACAATCCGGAGAATGAAGCTGAGGAAAGGATACTGTTAACTGAAATAAAAGTAGGAACATTCTCGTCAAGACGTTTAGTTCGTCATCCACTGATTCACCCCGTTATCCTTCACGACCCTCACTGTTCCTCATTACTCCTCATCACGTAAGACTCATGGGGTGAACCACATCTTTCAGTTTTGTTCACGCGATCCATCTCGACACAAAGGAAATTCAATGTAAGGTGAAACGGCACGAACGGAGAAATTAGAGGAAAATGGATAAGCCAACAGGGTTATATCTAATCTTGTTACAATAATAGGGTTTCTACGGCCGTGAAGCCATAGTAGGCCAATGTATAATTTTTCCTGTACATTCCACAGCATTTTCTAGGTACACTGCATATATGAGCACAAGGGTGGCAGTTCTTTGTGGTGTACTGAATAGCCCAAACTCTAACTATCAAATGTTAATGCTACTCGGAGGTACTGAAGCTTCAAAAACGCCAGTACCAATGAAACTTGACTTTCTGCTGCATTTAACAGGTCTGATTCAATACAAGTCTCTGATATCCATAGTCACTGAGACTTCAGACTATGATCAGAGTGGATTCTAACCTTAGTCTTCGCTTCCTCTCCTTCTTAGGCCGATGCATCTCCTGAAAATAACACTGATCAATTCCCTCTTTTATCAGCTTTTCGCTCAGGTCGGACAGATGATCACAACATATCTTTGGAGTCTGGTATAAGCGGGAATGGAACGCAGTGAGTCCAAAGAGGCCAGGAGAGTGAGCAAGGTTATCAAGTCCGTGAAAGTAGGAAGAGAATTCCAGAGTTTGGAAGTGCAAGGAAAGAAAGTCATCAAATTACACACTAAATGGAGGAAGGAGTGGCGCACCGGGAGTTACTTTATCTAATCCAACCTAGAAGACCACTCTTCCACGCTCACGCGAGGAGAAACACCTGGGAAGGAGGTAAATACGAGCATCCCAAGCGTTGTATTGCAAAGTATCATATGCGTTACTTTTCAGCCATATTAAATATAAGTATTAATAATTTATCTATTAATACTGCTCAACTGGCAAACATGCAGATTTACGTTCATTGGAATAAAAGAAGAAACCTTTAAAATTGTCAAATGTATACTAATAATATTAGTTTGCTTTTCAAATGAAAACATGAAGTAATTACTTTTATTATTCAACGATTGAAACAGAATTAACAAACGTTCACAAATATAATTATGAACAAGCAAATTCCACTACAATAAGAAACATGGCAGGGAGAAATATGCTTCGTGATATTAAGGGCGATCATTAATATCTTTTTACTTAACATTAATCGATTAACATCCAACCAGAATGCAATCATAGGGTTCACTTGGTGTTCCCCCAATCGGACGCCCACTTACCCTAGCGGAATGCCAAGTGAGGGGACGAGTCCCCTCTTTGGTACTATTTCACTGAATTTTATTTAATATAAAACAAATTTAAAGATCATTTATTCATACCTTCGGAACTATTATTAATGGAAAAAGTTGGGATGTTTATTACTTCAATGACCACTGACTTGTATTTAATATTGCACAACTGTAGTGTTCATTTCTTCATGCACTGTGAACAATCAATACTGTAGACAATACTTTAGTGTCTATCACTTGACAAAATCAGTCTCATTTTTTTTGTGGTAATGGGCAAATATATATTTCAGCTAAATCAATTATTTGTAAAATGTTTATCTTCATACCTACTGTAAAAAACAAGTCCATATCTTTCAGTTAACAATGTCATTGCTTATAATACAGTTCTCCAAAGGTTTCTGTAAATCGAATTACGCTATCGAAGAGTTAAAGAAAAAAAATAATCTCCAGCACCTGGCCAAGATTTGCAACCCTACCTCACAGGTACTTATGCCCACTGTCAACAATTAGAAACAGAAGTTTAAAATAGAGATTGTAATTTGCCAGGTCTTACTAACAAAACTACTACGACGAGTCGGTAGAGTTCTCGGCTAGCAATCTGCCAGGCCCGAGTTCCGAGTCTCCGACCAGCCAATGAAGAATTAGAGGAATTTATTTCTGGTGATAGAAATTCATTTCTCGGTATAATGTGGTTCAGATTCGACAATAAGCTGTAGGTCCCGTTGCTAGGTAACCAACTGGTTCTTAGCCACGTAAAATAAGTCTAATCCTTCAGGCCAGCCCTAGGAGAGCTGATTAATCAGCTCAGTGGTCTGGTTAAACTAAGGTATACTCAACTTTTAACTTAAGGCATTAAATCACAATTAACTGGTCATACAAAATAATTAATTTGGCCAAAATTGCAGTCTTTAAGTGGGAATGTAGGTGGCAATTCAAATGCTGTTTAATAAAATTTGTTCATTCTTAGCTTTAATTCTAGTCACAAAACTGAGGGGTTTCTTAAATGGTAGGTCGAAGAAAAGACAAAATTTACATTTCAAGTATAGCTCGAAAAACCTAACAAAAAGGTGTAGGGGGTGAGGAAAGGAGTGTTGGTGAGGAAAGGAGTGTTGGTGAGAAAAGGAGTGTTGGTAGGGCTAACGAAAGTTCTCTCAAAAAGACTGCAATCAATGGTTTGTCATGCCATCCCAAACAAGCTAAGCGTACACTTATTGAAAACGAATACTTTTCAAGTAATATTAGCATTGAAAACTAGGACTTTATTTCTAAATACTGCGTATTCAAAACGAATAACTTCAAGCAATTATTGCACCTAAACTTTTAAATTATCATTGTATTTAAGAAAAGTAATTCTGAACAATGATTATACATAGAGCGATGCTCTCAAGTATTAGTCTGATTTAAAGGCAAGAAATAGCAACCCATATTTATACTGCAGTAATAAATTATACAGATTTTTGTCACACACCTTTCGCAGAAGCAATTACTGCTCCACTCGAGACCATAAAATTTCAGGCTAGTGCCGGAATTGTAAAATATACAATCAAGAAAAAGAAAATAAGACAAATGCAACAAACATAACAAAGATCCTGCACTACATACGTAAAGAAAATTCCTAAGCAATTACTGTAATTGGGAGAACGAGAGGATGATTAATTCATCTAACATGAAGCAAGTGTATAAAAAAAGGAAAGAGAAAATGTGAAAGGAGGTAAAAAGCCATAACAAGGATAGCAAGTCCAGCCAACACGTAACTTCGCCAAAATATCATATTTCAGGTTATTACTCTCCCCAGAGGCACCCAATAAAACGGAATAAAATCATGGGCTTTAAACCTGAAACCACCAGAGAAATGGTATTTTTTTATTTTTTCCAGGTTGGAAAAGAGGCTGCGAAGGTAAAGCGACGGTTTCAATACGAAAACGAAAGAAACCTGAGGAGAGAAAAGAACGCCGGTTTCAGAACCAGGCCGAGGAAAGTCTTTTTACGAACCAAGACGAAGGTAACCTGAGGCGAGGTCTCCGTGGAACCCGCTCCCTCGAGCAGCAAATAAAGGAACGCTGGTTACCAGCTAAGGAAACTCGGCTCTTTGATCAGGAAAGCTAGGCTTAAAAGTGTCTGGCAGCACATGGCTATTCTCACATTTCAAAAATTACATTTATCTTTTTCCTCAGACTCCTTACCTTACATAATAATTCCTACAAAAGGACTTCTAAGGTAAAACTCCCTAACCTGATTATTCCCTACGCGTTATTACGTAACCATCATACAGTATATATATAGGCTATGTATATGTACGTATGTAAGTATATATGTATATATGAATACACACGTATATATATATATATATATATATATATATATATATATATATATATATATATATATATATTATAACATTTTTATATATTTGTAAAGGAAAATCTTACAAAGAACTAATTTGCTATACCAGGTTCCAAAGGACGAAATGTCGGCCAATGAAAAATTTTCGATGAACTAACAAGAGAGAAATATATGGAAATCAGTGAAAATGATAAATAAATAATTCCTACAAAAAGGACTTAAAGGTAAAATAACCTGATTATTTCTACGCGTTATTAGTAACCATCATACGAGTATATATAGCTTGCGTATGTAAGTATATATGTATATATGAATACACACGTGTATATATATATATATATATATATATATATATATATATATATATATATATATATATATATATATATTATAACATTTTTATATATTTGTAAAGGAAAATCTTACAAAGAACTAATTTGCTATACCAGGTTCCAAAGGACGAAATGTCGGCCAATGAAAAATTTTCGATGAACTAACAAGAGAGAAATATATGGAAATCAGTGAAAATGATAAATAAAAATAGCATGCCGATAAAAACAGTAAACTCGATGCATACCAAAATTAATGTTAAGTCTATCGCTCTTCCCATATTAAAGGCCAGTGTAAATCCCTGCGCCAATCTCTCTCTCTTTCATTTCTAGTGTTCATACGCGCCCACAGAATATCTGTTCGCAGATAACACAACTTCCCTCTCAATCTCTCTCTCTCTCTCTC
Source organism: Macrobrachium rosenbergii (assembly GCF_040412425.1). Taxonomy (NCBI): domain Eukaryota; kingdom Metazoa; phylum Arthropoda; class Malacostraca; order Decapoda; family Palaemonidae; genus Macrobrachium; species Macrobrachium rosenbergii. The sequence continues at coordinate 14,793,690 of NC_089757.1, forward strand.
TCTCTCTCTCTTTCAAAACCTGCTGTCAAGGTCCCCAATCGTCATGCGGATCACGCCTACCGAACAAACTACAAAAAGCTCAGTTAGCATTACCGAGTGTAGCTTCCATTTAGAGAGGCTGGGAAAGACATAATGGTATGTTTTCGGGCTTATCTCCTAAGAGAGAGAGAGAGAGAGAGAGAGAGAGAGAGAGAGAGAGAGAGAGAGAGCGTGTGTGCGTAAAGGTTCAGTTTCCACATTTTCCAAATAGTTTTTCCTGCTCTCGTTTCTTTCCTGTTTTCTGTTATCCAACTGTTCGCAAAGGAAAACATAATTGTTTTCAATTCAGTTTTATACCATTCCGCGAATTTTACACTTCACGTCTACTTTCCTATTAGAGGCTATGATCGCATGAGGTGGTCTGTCTTATTTAAGTTTTTTCATTCTTACAACTGAATGTGGAAGAAAATAATTGGTTTATATATATACAGAATATATATATATATATATATATATATATATATATATATATATGTATATATATATACATATATATATTCATCACGTTCCATATTTTCGTGATTCAGTTATACATATATATATATATACATAAATTTTACACACACACACACACATATATATATATATATATATATATATATATAGTATATATATATATATATATATATATTATATATACGTACAAACACACACACACATATATATATATATACACACAAACACACAATTATACGCCTTTCTCATTAGAAGAGATGCCTCCACAAGGTGTAACCATTCAGGTCTTCAGCAATTGTGTGATGGGGTTACTAACAACCAATTTTTTTAACCAGTTGCCGTCCACTACAGTCAACTATTCACCGTGCACCTCATACACTTCTTAGATCAACAGAGACAACAGGGATTTGTTAACTCCCTACATTTATAGCCTCATTCTTGCAATACCTCCTCTCCCATTCTTACATTACTATTGATAACATACAGCAATTCTACACAAGGCTAACACGCACTCAGCGGCGGCATTTCTGCGCCAGAATAAGCACCAGCATTAATCTCACGGCGAAAGCAGATGGCTTCTGCGCTTGCAGGATCACTGAAGACGATTCAATTAGTCTGATGCTGCAACAACTCCTACCTCCAACTGAGGCGTTGTGCAATAAACAATCTCGTTATTATTATTATTATTATTATTATTATTATTATTATTATTATTATTATTATTATTGCTGCAATGATGTACAAGAAATTCTGTGATTTTGCTGTCCTGAATACTGAACTAAAATAGATTTGTCATATATTATTTGGAATAAAATATGTCAGGTTGTGAGGAGAGCTATCATCATTCAGAATATTAATAAATTCCTTTTGAATGAGCCTAGACGACCATTAATTCGAAAAAAGTTGGGTGCCCAAAAAATAAAATCGGATAAAAACAAGGGTCTAAGAGCTCTTCGAGATTTATTATTCAATACGATATCTCTGAAATACAACATAATTATCTTGTAAATATTTACCAATTTTCCCACACAGGGTTTCCCCTGATTTTAACATTATATCTTCTGGTTTTCTGTTATCTTTTATAATTGTGAACATTAAATTGATAACAACAATAAAAAACATTTATAATTCATACTGTTCCACATTCATGAATGCGCCTTGAAACGCAACATTTTTCAAGCTATGGAGAGTAAAACCACTTAGCTTACACACTAATATTTTATATGGAATAATCGTCATTATGTGATACATTCCGTTAAAGTAGAAAAAAACTGCAAGGTACAGAAAGTAAAACACCTTACTCTTAAGAAAGGAATAAACGACAAGAATGGTTCTAAAACAATAAATATAATTACGATCTCTCGTTGGATATAAACGAGGCCTCAGACCACAAGAAATTCCTTCATTTAATTGAAACAAAAATTACAGCCAACACGAGAGCCAATTATCATGTCTCGTCCAAGTTTCCTGAAAATTTAAGAGGGCTCAGTTCCACATTGTGGGCGCGATCTCAACTCCACAGTGGGTAAGGCTCAATTCCACAAGCCGTTCCCAGGGTAATGGAACGTTCTCGTGAGGTCGTTTGGCAATCAATAATTTCGAACAGAAATGGGCTGTTGGACAGCCGCGCAAGGCCCTAACTAGCAATAACTGTTATGGCTATGGATTATCGTCTGTAACCGTCCTCCAATACTCCCCCTCGTTAGTAAATCCGATCCTGATGGATAATTGTTACTTTAGTGATAATTTCGTTCCTCCTAAATTGATCGTCGTAGATAACTATATGCTCCGCAATGGCGTTTTGATGGATAAATAAAGAAATTTCTAACAACATGAGTTTGGGCATTTCGGAATTCCAGACGAGTTACAAAACTGGTTAATTTAATATTTAAAATTACGTACGACTTTCTTTTAAATTGTTCTCTAGTTTCTGAATCCTTATATATTAATACATACATACATATATAACGCATATATATATATATATATATATATATATATATATATATATATATATATATATATATATATATATATATATATATATATATATATATATATATATATATATAGTATTAGAAATAACTAATGACACGACTAAGGGGACAACTGACCCATGAGAAAATTTAAATTGAAGTTTAATCCCTTAGAATAGGGTTGCATATCCACTCGCTGAAGTGTTTTACACGAGAGAGAGAGAGAGAGAGAGAGAGAGAGAGAGAGAGAGAGAGAGAGAGAGAGAGAGAGAGAGAGAGAGAGATAAACGATATCTTATAAGCCATATAAATTGTGCGCGCGAGTGTCCTTGCGTTGTGAGGTCCAACCACTTCTAAAATGTTGTTAATATTTCAAATTTTTACATTTTGTTAATTTAGCTTCTGTTTACATTAGAATGGTATTATCATATTTTATACAAATAATTTACACCGCAGTGTAGAATAATGAGTTAAAAGCATTCTTTAAAAGGGTACATTAATATCACGCAAACTGAGAACAAAATTAGTAACTTAATAACTGTTGCTATAGCTCTCATAAAGGAAAGATAAAAGCAATGAATAGCAGTATTTATTTCGATAAATTTTCAAGTTGAAGATCAATCTGGTCGCAACCAAGTTGCTGAATAAAAAGACAGAGGAACTTGTTAAAAATTAAGATATGGTTCTCGCCCTCTCTCTCTCTCTCTCTCTCTCTGTATATATATATGTATATATAATATACATGTGTGTGTTTATGTATGTACTTGTCTACGCACTCGGGTACGAACATATCTTTAGCTTAAAAGCATCTAGCATTCAGTAACATCAAATTATCCTGAAGACTGGAACATTAACCTACCATGGAACTGAAAATGTATCTAGATGTCTCTCAGATACCTTTACAGGAACTATCATTACCTCCTGATAACTATCCTTGATAATGGGTCACTGATGGTTTCTAAAATAGGGCTGCTGAACTAGCGTTACCTCTCTGATCCGATAATGTGCAAATGGTGCAACATGATACAGACCAGACCTTCATTCAGAAACCATTACGTTAATGACGTATAAAAGGTTCTGTTATCTATGTACATTAATGCGGATGAAAAATATTTTGACATTAATAAGGCGAGAAACAACAGATCTGTAAGGTACGAAATTTTGTACGGCTCTAGAAAAGAGATATTTAAACAGGGACATCAAGATAAAACAGATGATGTATCCAACTAGGAATATGAAAATAAACACTAAACCCCTAATGCCTTTACATAGCGTAAAATGCAATAAAACACGTAAACTCCCAAGAATAAGTAATGGGCACAAATGGAGGAGCAATACAGAGAGACGGCTAAAACTTGAAGGTTTCTGAGGGCTTGTTTACGTCAGTTGGGTGATTAACTATGTAATGGTTGTTTGGTTTTAGATTTGTTTGAAAGGATTTTCACTTTCAAAATTCTCTGTCCATTATGTTTAGTTTGTGTTTTGCTTTCCTGCGGTATATACGTTAACTAATAAAGAAGTACAGTATTCGTCAGCCATTAAAACACCATGGAGCAATGAGTTGCTTCTACGAATTCCCAGTTTATCACAACTACAGCACGTAATTCTTTGGGACTTGTCTGCACAGTTAATGAGTGCACGGGTGAAGGATGCCAATAAGAGCGCGAGTCTGAACGGGGAAATTGGGAAACAATGCATACATTGTTGCAGCAAGCACTGCAACCTCGTGGTTTTATTCCTGCTTCTAATGGTGAAGAAGCAAATAGAGATCTTCCAGGAGATATTCGGTTTATCAGTGATTCCAGACAAAGCCTTCGTCCGCAGAATGCAGCACCACCCGTAAAACTTGGTCCAGACATTTCTTTGGATGCTTTCTTTGTGTCTCTTCAAGAAATCGGACACTATACCGATTTCTGTGATAAGTTTTCAGATGACAGGTTGGCCACACGCATTATTTCCGGTATTTGTGATCATCGGGCAAGCACAAAATTGCTTGCATCGGACCAACCACCAGATCTTGCAACTGCACTTACATTATGCAGTAGTGAGGATTCCGCTCACAACAGAGAGGCGGATCTAATATATAAACTGAAGTATGTCTATTAAAACAAATCACATTCAGACATACTAATCACCTCAAAAGTGGACAAGGATGGACAAGAAAAGCAACGCCTTGCATGAATTTCCAAGTCATTTTAGTAATGTTTGTCAAAAGAGGGATTTATCGAGAATGACCAATTAAAATAAGCAAGAATCCCTTTCCCAGCTCCGAAAATCAAGATTCCTTTTTGCTATTGGGTAACCTGCAGAAATGACCCTGACTATGGTGCAGAAATCGGTAATTCTAATATATTATATATATATATAATATATATATATATATATATATATATATATATATATATATATATATATATATATATATATATATATATATATATATATATTTGGATATATATAAATTATTGTTTTGGGAGAAATTCTGCACCAACAAAAACAACTAGGAATCCTAAACAGAAAAAACACACTGATAAAAGAAATACATAGGGCGTCCAAAAATGCATCAACCAATACGATGAAGATGACAAAAAAAAATAAATAAAAAAATTTTAAATCATACCAACGTAGAACAAAACTGAAAAATCCGCATTTGCATAATTTTTTTCATATACATCTTTCAGAATTATATAATTCTTTAAAAACCATGCACTCACTATCTGGGAAAAACACCCGAGTTCTATACGGTAGCTTGGAAATTATGAGAATCAACCTTGCGGGAAATTTCTGTTACTTTTTAGCCCGTACAGCGTTGTTCCCTATGCTGTATAAACTTATTTCAAAACAAACTCTACTGAAAAAATATATATAATAATATATATTGTATATATTAAAACAACTGAATATGTCAGCTATTATATATATATCCCCTTCTAACCACCATTTGGTATTTGGAATACTACTGTTATGAATACTTTTGAGTATGATCAACATGCGGGTATCACCTGGATTCATCAAAGATTATTTCTGGGAAAATTTGCACCAACAAAATACTGATTATATACGTCCACTAACAGACTCTAAAAAAAAAAAAAAAAAATATTTTAGTCTTCCCTTTCAGGATCATTTTTTTATCATCTTTTGAACATTCTGTAAAAACCATGCACTCACTATCTGGTTCTATTCTTTAAGAAATATATATATTTTTTGTATTTAAACTTATTCAAAACTTGTCTTACCATCAAAAGATTTTGGGAAAATTTATACTGATTATATACGCACTAACAGACTCTATATATTTTAGTCTTCCCTTTCAGGATCATTATTACCTTTGGCGACAATTTTTTGTCGTCCAATAGACTTTGGTTGTCCAAGCGTTTTGATGCAATGCACTTCAGCAACGGCGGGACCCATGGTAAATGGCTCCTCTTTATCTTTTCAAGTCTTTTGCTGGTCACCTTCAGAGCCCTAACCAACTGAATTTGCCTGGGTCCTTTCACATGCATTATTTCAACTATAAATCACAAAATATCAACAAACAGTACGAAATACAGGGCAAGACACAAGGGAAATTCAATTCGCTAACAATACAACATGCTCTACACATCGTCAAAAATATTTTGAGGTAACTGAGGTACCACTGGGCAGTTGGTGACAGTGTTGCCATATCATGATGCCCAAAGTATCGTACATTTCACACGACAGGAATAAAGAAAAAATAAAATGAAGATTCCTCCTCGAAAAATGTACATGATATGGAGATTACTTTAAAAGAGCAGCGTGGTCTTTTGAATGGGGTCTCAGGACCTTTAAAAACTGTCGTACGTCGGGCAGCGCTGCTCTATCTTTCACAGGAAGTCCTTCAGAATTTGTAGGCAAATCATCGATCTTGTTTTTTGTTCCGCTTTTTATTTAGACTTTCTGACAAGAGTGACATGACCAAAATGAAAACTCTTTATGCAAAGATGTGGCACATTTGAAAGAACGACAAATACAAAAAGACGACAAAGAACTAAGGCACCAAGATGCATATTACACTCGGACAGCTATTGAGTCAAAATGAATTGGGAACTCTATTGCACATAAGATATTGAAGCACTCCACTATGACGTCATCGGGCACCCATTTACATGGTAATACTCTTATGGCATCCACAAAGAGGAGGAAGATGAAGGAACATCAAAGAAATTCTCTCTCTCTCTCTCTCTCTCTCTCTCTTCTGCGCGAAAAATGTTATTTAATCGCTTCTCTCTCCTTTCTCTTCTTCCTAAAATTTTATATTTCACTCTCTAACTGTAAGCACGAAACTTTCATTTGGTTAGAAATAAAAGTTTGATACGACAATTAAAGACACGCCAAAAAAAATTATGATCTAAAATTCAGAGACGATCAGTGATAAAATCAGCGCTTTGCAAGAAGTGAAAAATACTAAACTAGAGAAAAGATCAAGCAAGTCAACAAACAAGCCATATTAAATCTTAAATGATTCACTCGTTGACGTGAACAATTACAGAACGAGGAATATGAACGGATATTGGAAGCAAAATTATAATATCTCTCAGAAACCAACAAGAACAAAATTACAACTTCAAAAATAATGTTAATAATGATAGTACGAGTCAATTAATGGAAATGCTTTTAAAATATATTACATATATACACATACATGTGGCTATTAGAATTACATATGTGTCTGGTAAAAGTGACCAGTAGATTCTGCATATATATATATATATATATATATATATATATATATATATATATATATATATATATATATATAAATAATAAATATATATATATATATATATATATATATATATATATATATATATATATATATTATATTAGCTATGCACCCTTTGCCGCTACCAAGCAAATCTCAAAACGGGAAAAGATTGCTTTATCAAGACCCTTCACCCAAAATCGATTGCAAAGTGGGGTTTGATGTCAATAACACTTTTCATTCCTAGTCCCTGTCACACTTTCGCAAAAGGCCTAAAATATTTATATGATAATGGTATAACTTCTGTGGTGAAATAATATAGAATTCTCATTTCACAGGCATCATTTTATTCTTACATAATAGAGAATAAGTCTTCACCCAGTTTTACACAGAAACAAGCAAATCTTTCCAAAATAACAAAAATGAGCCCAATTCCAATCTGAGAGAGAGACTCCAGTGTTGAGGCTCAGATCTCAATGGACAAAAATGCCTTTTTTTTTCCAGATGTTTAAAAGAACACGATGGAAGGGAGGCACATTTTTGCATTCTAATACACAATGTTAAACTAATACACTAACGTTATTTTGTATCTTGAAATTCACCCTTTTGTAAATACACAACCCCTTTCACTGGACCAACCCGCAAGACAAGAGCGAGATACAGCACAAACATCTTATTATTCACTGGGTGATTATAATTTTATTTCCTTTCTTTCTTTCTTCTTAATATTATCTCTCTTCCACATTCCTGTGGCGTTTACAGCCGTTCCTTATTATAATTCCGACGTTTCTGGCTCTTATGAAGGACGTCGGGAATGTAGACTTCTTAATGGCATCGTACGATTTTGCTTGGTTTTCATAAAGGAGAGAGAGAGAGAGAGAGAGAGAGAGAGAGAGAGAGAGAGAGAGAGAGAGAGAGAGAGAGAGAGTTTTCACAATGAGAGATAGAGTGTGAATTTTATTTATTTCGGGATAATATTTTCCTTTTGGCATTCATCGTCAAAACTGTCATTATTCTTACTGGTCTGCTAATAATAATAGCAGTGATAGTGAAAAAACCCACTCTGTTAATGTGTACATTTGTATTTAAAAATATATAGTTTCAATTATATGTTTAAACTTACGTCGGTATAAATTCCTTCACCATTTTAGTGACTCGTGTGATTGTGAGATTTTTATAATTAACAATAATAGTAGCAACAGAAATAACACGTGAGGTAATGTAAAACAAAACAATCCCGTACTAACGATAATGTTTTACTTTACCCTCTTTCATATGAGGTCCATTAGAGTGGCAGTTCTTTTCATGGCCTTTATTCTACTTTTGGTAGAGTAGAATGAAACCAGTCGGTCGGCGATGTAGGAAACGCTGGTCGTGAAGCATCGGGAGACAGCAATAGCTACTAGCTATCACATAAGAGTTTTTTTTTTTTTTTTTTTTTTTTTTTTTTTTTAGCTCAAACAATTATTCGGACCTGAACGGTTGATTAATTTATATAAACTGGCGCCCCAACAGCTAGGGTCATCGGAGCACTGAACTTTCACGACAAACTCCCAACAGTGCTTGTAGATCCGAAGAACCTTTTTACCAGAAGGCCGACGGCATGGACATTCTGGTGTCCTTGCCTAACTAAGTACAGTATAAACCAATCCATTACAGGCTTTAAAGAATTTTGGGTTAGGTTCCCCCTAAATTAGAATCGTTTTATTAAAGGAGTGTCACATTTCGTGAACTTCCAAACGCTCGGGTATGTAATTTAAATAAAGAAAATATTACCATCTACCGGGACGTGAGGCACCTCGAATTCCACAACAATCAGTGGGTCCTGAGCTGACAGTTCTAAGTTGCATTTACTTCCAAGCAAAGGAAAGCACAGTAGGTGAATGCAACCAGTAGATTTTACGTATGCCTCCCCAGTCGCTACAAGCCCGCCCCCCGCCCCCATAAAAAAAAGGTGCTTGACATCACGTCATGAGTGGGAGGATGGGTCCATTTCAGTTCAAATTAAATAGATGTGAATCCGACAGATTTTATATTGTACGTTTAAAATAAAATGAGGTCTTATTCTTTGGGATACCGTGGGTGGCAAAGTGAGGAGGAGTTTTTTTTTATTTCCATTCCATTACTGATTTCGGTTTTTCAGTGGAAAACATATCCAAAGATAATAAAGTCAATATCTTCTCCATTCACCTTTTTTGATTACTTTTTTTTTTAAAGGAAGAGGCGTCAGAATGGTATAAAATTACTACAAAGATTGACAGTCCGATTAAAGTTTTCTGGCGTTACAACTGCCTGGGTCCTTAATTCGGGGGTACTACATAAGACTTGAAGCTTCACATCAGAAACGATAATACAAGCTCATTTTGAAATATATAAAGAAACACAGGAAAAGAATCAAACAAAAACAACAGCTAAGCCATTAAAAAGTAATACTAAGAAAGGAAAATATATATATAAATATAAACAAAAGTAAGTCACCATGAAACGAACGAATTGTCAATAAAAACTTGGGCATAAAAATATCGAGCACGCGTATATAATCCACGCGACTTCCTTCCTATGACGTCAGGCGGGAGAGCGTTCTTTTTGTATTCGAGCCATATTCACCGTAATGGACGCTAAACAATTTTTTCCCTTTTTTTTTTCAGGGAGCAGGCAATCTGCCGGATGATATTTGTGGAGGATTAAACATCATTTTGGCCCTCTGACCTTCTTCTGGATTTAATCGACCAATTTATTCCCTTCCTCTCGGCGGAGGAGACGCTAGGGCGCCCTAGGACTGACCTCCTCTGAACTTCCACTTTTTTTTCTTTATCTTCCCCACAGTCACCCTACAACTGGCCATTCTTCCCCAACAATGCGCCCGCAGAAATGACCTCACCTGACCTCTTTTTCTCCCTTTCAATGAGAATCACCCCTTCAAACCGGGCTTCCTGTGACCATACAACTAAAGATTCTCCACACAATTGCTTTGAAGAGGGGACAAACACCCCTCCTCTAAGCATTCTTATACACCCATCCCCCACCCCGCCCCTTTACCGAACTCCATTTAGATAGGCCCCCCTACCCGTGTATCCCAATCCCATTATACGAACACCTATCAACTGGAATCACCCACGGGAGCCAGATGAGACGAATACAGTCACCAGCTACAGCGACATGGAAAGCTGTTATTCCATGTATGGCTTACTTTATAGTTCAGTATCTCTCGGCATTGGTCAAAACAGGGAAAGTGGGCAGAGAGAAAAAGTGGGTGGGAGGAGGGAGAGAGAGAAGGATATAAAAAATTTTGGATATAATATAAATTTCGAGAGAGAGAGAGAGAGAGAGAGAGAGAGAGAGAGAGAGAGAGAGAGAGAGAGAGAGAGAGAGAGAGAGAGAGAGATTTCCAGTAGAAAAATAGGAGGATTCTCCATGAAGCAACATTCAGAAAGCGAGAGAGAGAAAGGGGAGAGAGCTTTTCAGTGAAACATCACCATGACATAGCCATGCTGTAACAAAAAAGAAATAATCCAGTGTGTCATAATTAAAATGCAACAACTATTCTAATTACAAATCATCCAAATAGGCCAGGGTCCTGCTGAATCCTGGAGTGGAGGGAGAATGTCTTGGTTCCAGTCCCAAATTCAAAGTGAAGGTTTTCACTGGAAAACGTGTGCAAAGGGGTTCGGGAAGGGAAGTTGAGCGTTCACTGTGTTAGGCCGTTTTATTAACATCGGTCTAGTAAAGGGAAACAAGTAGACTATATGATATTTAAGGCTGTTTAGGAATATCTAATGATGTTAACGAGAATAACGTGACTTGAGTTTTTCAAGAATTAAAAAAAAAAAAAGCACAAAGTCTACAATCCAGTTTCCGAACACTAAAAGAGCAGAAAACGTCCTCCTGTGACAGCGCTTTCGTGCGACGTCACACACACACGCTTCGGAAACGAGCCTGAAACGGCGCTAGACCCAGATCTCGGTACATTAAGTTCAGACGAGAAATACGAGACGCCATTGTGTCAGAGAGCGAAGACGATTTTGTATTCGGGAAATGGACGCATGAACTCAAAACGCTTTCCATTATTCAAACACAAAGGATGGCTGGTGCACACGAGGCCGAGAGGGCAAATTGGCAGTTCATGCCCGAATTTCCTGAGCTGCTGAAGTGCTGTCATGTATAACTAACAACGTTCTGCATCTGGAGCGGTGCGGTAACTGCGCTGCAGATATGATCTCCATCTCTCTCTCTCTGAGTGAATGCATGGCACGATATTAGTCGCATATATATATATATATATATATATATATATATATATATATATATATATATATATATATATATATATATATATATATATATAGTACGGGTGCACATAACGCCATTCATTGATTTAACAATATCCATAATTTAACACAATTCCAGGAGATCCCGTTAGTAAAACTATTAATAACTTTGAATGACAAAACATGAGAACCGTATAAATTGAACAATTAGAAAGAGAAACGCTACAATTTACCAAATAAAAATGTATCCTTGGCTAACATAGGGCTGAAAACACTTGACTGACGTAGAAACGAAGCTAGTACCCACTGTATTTGTTTTATATCAGTCAATAAATCTTACACTTGGGAAGAGTTGGTAATGATCAATCAAGACTTTAGAGAGAGAGAGAGAGAGGACCCATCCAATTTTCTCCAGAAGAGAAAACATTACAATACAGGACGGTGCGATATAAATATAAATAAAAGCACGTTCTCGTGTATTCATTTCTACTATATATATATATATATATATATATATATATATATATATATATATATATATATATATGTGTGTGTGTGTGTGTGTGTGTGTGTGTGTGTGTGTGTGTGTGTGTGTGAGTGTACGTAAAAAACTACCCCGATCAATTTATTTCATCAAAAATAAGTCTCCAAACCGATAACATGAGCAACGTAACTCTCGTAGCACCGTAAATAAAGGTATCAAAAGGACTAGCTACCCTTCCCGGGCTCATAAAACATATTCCACGAAATAAAGCTCTCTCTCTCTCTCTCTCTCTCTCTCTCTCTCTCTCTCTCTCTCTCTCTCTCTCTCTCAACGACTGAATCTGGTCTCCATTCCCGAGATGATGAAACGACACGCAAACAACTCATGTCTTAGGAGGACTGATGGAAAACAAATCTCGGAGCAGATTTTTTCTGAGAAATAATATCTATCATGTCTAGAGGAAATAACTGCCCTTACAGTGTATGGGGGAGGGAGATAGTACAATGGAGAATCTATGGCCCGGAGAATAGATGATGGGTAGATATGGCAGGTGTGGATATCTGGATATCTCTTGATATTTTAATCATAATAATGTCGACATCATCTTTGTATTTTTATGCACTGTAGCTAATGGTATTAACTGTCTAGGCCTAGTGATCTAAAGCACTACAAATAATAATAATAATAATAATAATAATAATAATAATAATAATAATAATAATAACAATAATAATAATAATAATAATGTCATCATTAGTGCATTAAGCGTATGGCGACCGATGGTACTGCTATTACTGTTATAATTCTGGTCCGTACTACTGAACTTACAAAAGATCAAAGCGCCACACGTCCAGTCAGAGAGAGAGAGAGAGAGAGAGAGAGAGAGAGAGAGAGAGAGAGAGCAAAACTAAAAACCAAGACGGGTTTATCTAAAATCGATAAATTTCCTTTTGGGACCTTCAAAGCGTCTCATGTCCAGTGCAGGAGAAAAAATGAATGAATGAATGAATGAATTGTTGAATCAATGAATGAGTTGCGTATATTACGTGGAATGGCGTAATCATTCCATTAAACGGTGAATGGATAGTGAGAAAAAAGTAGAAGAATGAATAAAAATTGAAAGCCTAACACTGATTGTAACCTTTGCCTCTCTCAACACGACAATCGATGGACCCATCTTCCCAGAAGGAGTCTTTTCTGCACACCAGGTTTCACAATCCAAAAACTAAAGGGGTCTGACGTAAGCGAGGTTCTAAGCGGATTACAAACGCACTTACCGTTCATTCATTGCTGTATAAATGCGTAGGTGGATTACGATTGTATATGCACAGTGAGAGCCCAGTTTGGTGTTTATATATGCAGAGATTATTTCTGTATGTACGGTTAATCGTAAAATTACTATATGTATATGCATGAGCATTTAATAGAGCCTTTTGTGAAGTTGATAAGACGGCTGGAGTTTTGGAAATTCTCAATATAAGAGTCAATATAAGAGTCATATATATATATATATATATATATATATATATATATATATATATATATATATATATATATATATATATATATATATATATGTATATATATATATATATATATATATATATATATATATATATATATATATATATATATATATATATATATATATATATATATATATATATATATATATATTATATAAAAGAAGAGAGAGAGAGAGAGAGAGAGAGAGCATGTATATGTGTAAAATACGTATGTGTAACATACGTACACATGTGCAAATGGTACATACAGCAATGTGCTCATGTAAGAAAATGACGCATACGGCCCTGGGTGCTTTGTACAAAATTGCAACTAATGCAGCCAATTTCCCGCTGCGAATAAAAGATCTCTTCCTCTGAGGAACGTCCGTCAGCAGAGACAGGTTATTACGGCATGAAATCCGGCTTCTCCTTCGTCGTAAGGCAGCAATAAGAACTGGGGTCTTGACAGACGAGACGCAGAAGTCCACAGGCGACTTCTTGCAAAATTGTAATATTTCACCCATTTCGAATTTGGGGCGAAATTTTGTGCCTGTCTGGTTGATTCCCATGCGTTCTAATTTATTCAGATTTTTCCTTTTTTGAGCGTGATCTCAGGTCTATTTTAGCCAAGCGGAGTCACCAATTTTGAATTTTAGGAAAATTTTTGTACCCATCTAGTTAAATCTAGCGTGATTTATTTTTCAGCGTGGTTCCAATCTAACTTAATCGAGTGAAACTTTTTTTGTACCCGAAACCTGATGTTTTCTACTAAATTTTAATGTGATTTAATTGATTTTGAAATACATTTTCGGCTGAGTCAATACCTGTTACCCCAACCTGACCTACAAAAAGCCTGACCAAATTTCTGTATAAATGTACGGAATTCCTCTCCGACTACTTATTCTACATCGCAGGGACGAGCCCCACGTGCTCTATAGAATATGCAAATCTCCGAGTGAATAAGTTCTCACCAGAGCGGAAGAGAGAAGGGAAACGTTCCGTATTTATGACCGACCCTGTAATTTATGTTTATTGGGGATCGTTCCTTGCAGTCAAGGCCCCAGAAGATGGCGAGATCACGGAATCTCTGAAAATACTCCCAATATTTCTCTCCTTATGCTTACATTAAGGTGGTGGTGGGAGGAGGAGGAGGAGGAGGAGGAGGAGGAGGAGGAGGAGGAGGAGGAGGAGGAGGGGAGGAGGAGGAGGAGGAGGAGGAGGAGGAAGGACCGGGGAAGGAGGACGGAGGAGGGGGTTATGGAAAGGATGGGTTGTCTATGCTGCTTATCTCGCCTGTACAAATTAGTTTCGGAGAAACTACGAGATTCGGTTTTAGATTTCGCCCAATTCGAGATTTAGACAAAATTAGCTTACCACTTGGATTAGATACACGCATCAGGCAAGAAACATCTGATAACATCCGGTTAGGATAACGTTAATTGTTATCACTTATAGAGACAATATCTAATTAAGATAACACCAGATGTATGCGACATTAGATATAGAAAGCATATGGCTGAAATAACATTTGATTTAAATAAGATTTCTTTCTGTCTTAGAAACCATGCAAGGAGCAGCGGACGTAAATAGTATACTAAATGCTTAACCGCTTTCATCTTTAATACGTATAAAGTTTGTGATTGTATGAAAAACTACTGAGTTAACCAAGTTTCGATCAATATTTTAACTCATTATTTCTTTCTAAGATTTCCCCAGTCTTCCGATGACCACTGGCGATACGATGCCTGCCTATAAAGGGAAATTAATCACTCATACTTAGCCTAGAGGTTTCTAGAACTGACATATTTAAACATTATATAAAATTCCACGTAACTCAGGAAGGTATTAAAGTCATTAATATGCTTTTTAAACAGTGTAAAACGAGAGAGAGAGAGAGAGAGAGAGAGAGAGAGAGAGAGAGAGAGAGAGAGAGAGAGAGAGAGAGCAGATCCTCTAATCAGGACAATACACCAAATGAATCCACGTGCATTCACAGCTATTCTACAAAGAATCCCGTATTCTAAACTGGGCCCGAAAATTCTCAAACTTTTGATCTGGCCTGAATACGCATCTAATCTTTCGAGCGGTCTCGTCCACAAAAAATGTAAAGTTATCTTTTTCATGTGAGATGTGACTTTAAGAGATTAATCCCAGGGTGATTTTTAAATGTCTGATGAACGGTTCCAAGAGGGTGTAATAGGAGATTACTTCGTCAGCGCCTCCATATTTTTAATTAATTTATTAATTAATATTTATAATTATATTTATTATATATATATATATATATATATACATATATATATATATATATATATATATATATATATATATATATATATATATATATATATATATATATATATATATATATATATATATATATATATATATATATATATATATATATATATATATATATATATATATATATATATCTCGTCTTAGGAAAGACCCTGAGTTCGATTCCACGAGGTGGTGGTAAGGGGATGAGAGCAATTTTGCAGCCTGTACCGTGGAGAAATCCATTATTTTTCTGTTGACCTAACCAGTGAATTGTGTACTTGAATGTCACCCAACTGTGGTTGATTTTAGCAGCCAGAGTTGAAAAGGGCATGGGCTAGCAAGTCCATCCCAAAATAGCTTACTTAGATACGAATACAGATAAAAATAGACTTGATGACAGTTTATGCAGGAGAACAAGATGGATATCATGGGATTTGGTGAGACAAAAGTGAAAGGTCAAGGTGTCCACAACTAAGAAGAACAAAGACTGATAGCATCTGGGGTGGCTTAGAGATGCAGGAATATGAAAATGGGTATCCTAGAGATCGGGAAAGTGCCATTTACCACAAGCTACCTTCCATTAATAACTACGTGTAACTTCCTTCAATAATTATACATGCAATCTCATCATGAATTACTAAGTAAAGTTTTCATGTTATTCTAGTTGATTTTAAGACGGGTTTTTCTAATAATTCCAAATTTCCAGAACTGACTAGATACAAGAAGTTGCTAGTGGCTTGGAATCAGACACTGATTATTTGTGTAAAAGCGTTGACTGGACCTCCACCTATATTGGCTTCTCAGTGAGGGTGGCCCACTCGGCCGTTTCAAATCGGACTGGTAGCATGCTAGCTTGACCGATGGCCTACAGCATTCATGGCCATCTTTCAAATTGTGAATGTGCTAAAGTTCCTTCGGCGCAGTCAAGTTTTCTGTACAGTGTATAATCAAGGCCACCGAAAATAGATCTATCTTTCTGTGCTCTCGGTAAAATGCTGTATGAGCTGCCGCCCATGAAACTTTAACCACGGGCCGGTGGTGGCCTATCCTATATCGTTGCCAGAGGCACGATTATGGCTAAATTTAACCTTAAATAAAATAAAAACTACTGAGGCTAGGGGGCTGCAATTAGGTATGTTTGATGATTGGAGGATGGATTATCAACACACCAATTTGCAGCCCTCTAGCCTCAGTAACTTTTAAGATCTGAGGGTGGACGGAAAAAGTGCGGACGGACAGACAAAGCCGGCACAATAGTTTTCTTTTACAGAAACGTAAAACCAACTTCGAATAGTGGCTGTCTGCCTTTCCGTTATTTTTAATGTGTGTGTATGTGGGGGAGAGAGGAGAGGGGATAGGGGGGAGGAAAGGGGGCAGGGGCGTGCCTAATTTGCTCTTACTCTTCCTGATCGTTCTCATGCTGAGAGCTTTTACTTTATATATATATATATATATATATATATATATATATATATATATATATATATATATATATTGTATATAAATATTTATTTATATGTGTGTATACATATACATATAAGATGTTTGTGTATACATATATATAAGATGTGTGTGTATACATATATATATATATATATATAAGATGTGTGTGTTAAGAGTGTGCTGTCACTACATCACAATGATCACCAATAAGAGGAAAACTGATTTATCGTCATACATTGAAAGAAATTTGTCAAGGATTGAAAAGGGGATGATTCATCTTTTCACCATAAAAAAAAACGGCCAACAATTTCTCATAACTCAAGTGCGCTTCAATTCCCAAGTGATTCATTCAAACCGAAAAGAAAATAGTAAAAGAAGAAAAAATGTGGGAAGGAAAATTTCA
>NC_089757.1:14816269-14823769 GCF_040412425.1 Macrobrachium rosenbergii
AGTAGTATCATCTGCATACTAGTAATCAGCAAAAACAAGATAGGTCTTGGCTTACTCAAAACACCACGCCTACCACCACCAACAACAACAGTTAATAAAAACTTAAAATACTGTGAAGTCAAGAACACAGCTGCCAACGCCCAAGTTACAGTCCTCTGATTAATCTAGGCTCATGGTCAGGAGGGAGTACTATCATCGCTTATTACAAGCCAGAACGCGTAATCATTGTCAAAGTTATCTTAGATGTAGGAAGTTAGCTCATTAAGAGCTAACCAGTACCTAATTGTTTCCTGTAGGCTTACCGCCTGTTAGGAAGCTTCTAGATTCCGGTAATTAACCTACACAAGGGCTTGTAGATCCCCATTTAATCAGTCTTGAAGAGCAGCTGAAATGAAAGTCAGTACCTCAATGAAAAGGTCAACGGGTAAATTAACTCATATTCTCTTATATTATGCTACTGTAGATTTTAAAGCATAATGGGATGGAACTAACTTCTGAATGACCTCATGTAGTCGAGGCTTGGATGACGATGAGTAGAAAAAATGGGGCTTCACCCACCAGATGGAAAAAGGTTATTTTAAATGCAAAACTGACAAAGCGAGCGTAGTCTGATTGAGCGGACACCAGAAATCTTTCTACTGAAGGCTATCTACCACAGAAAAAAAAAAACATACAGAAACAAAACAGACAAGATGAAAATGTAAACATTCCCTTATCATTTTTCGAACTTACTGGTCTTTCAAAGTGAGCAGTATTTCACAGAACTATTTTAATGTAGGACTGTTTTCCCACTGGTTTACCTGGTGTTAATTCATGAATGAATGAAGTATCTTGTAACGTAAAAGACGCTATATTCTATTTTCACAACACACTTCCACTCAGAAATTATCGGTCAAGTAACAAATACAGCCATTTCAATGAACAGAGTCAAATTACGGGGCAAATTGACACTCGAGTCATAAGTATCAGGTTCCTTCGCGCGCACGCCCACACTCCAGTTTCTTACTACCGACGGGCCTGAGTGGGTGGACACTGTCCTTCGCACAACTGTGAGGAAGCAAACTGTAGCTCCAGTTTTAAAACGTCATCGTATTAAGCTGATGATGAACCTAATAACAACTACTTTAGTCATAAGATGGTGAAACACACACACATTACACACACACACACATATATATATATATATATATATATATATATATATATATATATATATATATATATATATATATATATATATATATATGAATTAATTTTATCACATCACTCTGATTCATATACAAGCATTAAGCTACAAACGTCCTTTAATATCCAATTCGCTCTACCCCGGAAGTAATATATTTTCATGTATGTTACCCGAAGGGAAATTTTTCAGTTGATAATAAGTTCGTCGTCTCGTGGGCTCGAACCACGGAAGACAAGAATTAGGACAGTGACATATGATATATATATATATATATATATATATATATATATATATATATATATATATATATATATATATATATATATATATATATATATATATATATATATATATATGTGTGTTGTGTGTGTTGTGTGTGTATACGAGAGAGTAGAGAGAGAGAGAGAGAGAGAGAGAGAGAGAGAGAGATCGTTCATTATTTAAAATTCCCTTCATTTTTTATTAAAGCAAAACAGACCTAAGTAACTCACATCTGGGATTTTAAATTCGTTGCATTTAAGATTCTTTTTTAAATGTCCAAAATTTATTCATTCTAAAGACATGTTTATTGCTTTTAGAGCTCAATCAACTACCCAGACTGACAACGCAACACACTTTGAGACTTCCGGGCGCCAGACCTGAAACGGAAGGGAGGAACCTGGCTTTGGTACGTTATGAGCTAGCCAGACTGACTCCGCCCATTTTTGGGTCGTACGAAAACCACCCAGACTGACAAATTTGTGGGGGATTCCAGTGAGCAAACCCGACCGTGGTAATATCTCGGGGAGGGAGGGGGGAGGCCTCTGAGAGAAAATGTCCTGTAGATTTGGACTTCGTGACTTAACAAAACACTGATTTATTTGTTGTTTGTGTATTATGTCTTTACCATCGAGATAAGTACTCCTAAGGCATACTAGAAACTTTAGGCGAGTTGGAAAAACCAGAGGGGAAAATGACGATAGTAACAGACGACAACTTATCTATCACCATTTATCTACCTACCTATCTATCTATCTATCAATTTATATGTCCATCTATCAAAATAACGTGTTAAGTAAACAATATAAACAGCGTTCACTTGCCTACAGGCATCTATCGAAAACCCGATTGAAAATCTGAGAAAAATTGGTAAAGCTCTACGACAAAAGCACTATGCAACTATCGAGCAATTCCGAATCCTTCTTTTGCGTAATTAAAAAAAAATGTGAAATTAAAGAAGCAAGAGAAGTATATCACCATTACTCTGAACTACCACAAGCTTTAGACAGCGGAAGATTTCTTAGGCCATTAACAATCTTCCACAAATAAAATAAGATTTTAACTCTTTTATCTGTTGTACCCAAGAAGGATACTTCCAAGAAAACTGCATAGAAAAGTACAGCCTACGAAAGTTGCTTCTAAATAATCAATAACTATTGCTGACAAAATGCAGTTTAACCTTTATTTCTTTTTATTCAATTATACATTTTCTAAGGGAGTAATTCATAAAGATCATTAACTTGTAGAATTACCGTAATGTAAAATGCCCACATAGCTAATATCAGGGAAGAATAGTAAACTTCAAATAAAAAGTTTTACACTCATGATCAAATTTGTGATTCTACGTAAACGTTAGAAGACAAAAAAATTAACATGTTAAATCAAGGACCATAAACTTGGTGCTTCATGAGGGAGATGATTTATCTTCGGCGGTAAAACATGAAAAATACGAGGCAGGGAGAGAAAGACTGACTCTCTCTCTCCTTTCATTAAACCTTTCTTTATCAGCATTTCCCTTTCCTCGAAAATTCCTTCGTCTTACTTTTGCACTAAGCTGGCAAGGACTTCATACCCAACTCAGAGCTAAATCCTGCCTCTCATGCTGACAACCGGAGCGAGAAGCGTAAATCCTATCTCCTATTTCTTATCTCGACTCCTGGGTTTGTGTGTGTGTGTGTGTGTGTGTGTGTGTGTGTGTGTGTGTGAGAGAGAGAGAGAGAGAGAGAGAGAGAGAGAGAGAGAGAGAGAGAGAGAGAGAGAGAGAGGCGACCCTCGATAGCAAAGATTGAAGGAGAAGGTGATAGTCTCTCTCTCTCTCTCTCTCTCTCTCTCTCTCTCTCTCATAAATTTCGATTTTTGTGATGAATTTAATTCTTGGCTTTATGGCCAGAAATTAACAGAGCAAATAAACATCCCCCATCCATAGTCTCTCTCTCTCTCTCTCTCTCTCTCACACACACACACACACACACACACGAGAGAGAGAGAGAGAGATATGCCCCTTAGTAGCAAAGACTGAAAAAGGTGAGTCAGTCATTCTCTCTCTCTCTCTCTCATACACACACACAAACACGAAAAGCTTTTCTTCGTGTCATACTGCTTGAGGTTCGTGACTAAGCACAGTCCGTACCTGAACATCGCCTTGTGGGAAATGGTCGCGATTAAAATTGCATTCAATGACCTATTAAAGCGATCGCGGTCGATATTTCTCCATGCTTTCTACGTCTTTTGCCGGGAGGGTTGGATCATCTCTCTCTCTCTCTCTCTCTCTCTCTCTCTCTCTCTCTCTCTCTCAAATCTCTGTCTTGGTGATGAATTTATTAGCTTGTTTCTGTGACCAGAAAATACAACAAATATACATCCTCCCTCCCTACTTTCTCTCTCTCTCTCTCTCTCTATGGATTTTCATTACTTGTTCTTTTGTCTGCCTCTCGGTCTTTAATTAAACGATTCAGAGAGTTTCACTTGGTTTTACTAATTTTTGTCAATCAAGCAAAAATTCATTATTATTCAGTAAAATTTTACTCATTTGATTGTTAATTTTTTTTTTTTTTTTTTTTTTTTTTAGAGAGAGAGAGAGAGAGAGAGAGAGAGAGAGAGAGAGAGAGAGAGAGAATGGCTGACTGACTCACCTTATTCAGTCTTTGCTCTGCCCTTTTTGGGCTGTATTTTTTCAGTTTATTGATTTATTTCATGGGCTTTGTTATTCTAATGCATTTATTACTGTTTAGTTATCCGGTTTTTAAAAATCTTTATTTATATTTGACTTATTTCCTGTACCCGTATTATTATTACAGGCGCAGACTCACATTATATATATATATATATATATATATATATATATATATATATATATATATATATATATATATATATATATATATATATATATATATATATATATCTGTATATTTGTGTGTGTGTGTACCTTCACGATTCTATATGTTACACAAATTTCAAAATCGTAACAAAAACTGACTGAAGCAGAACTAAGTGGTTTGCTTATACATCACATTTACACACACATTTTTCCTCATATAAACACAAGTATTGAGTAAAAACTCCTTTCCAAAACATCGACCGACATCCCAACAGCGATGATCACATCCACATGAACATAAAAGAGAAAAAACATTCTCCTCAGAAACATTTCCTTGTCTTCCCTGTCTCAACACAACAGTCCATTATTTTGCCTATTCCTCCCATTCACCACGGTGGCTTAACATCAGGCACAGGATATTCTCCTGTCGGCTTTTTACTGCCACGGGACCAACACAGTACAAAGAATCCTATCCACTGCCTATTCACAACCCATGGAATGTTAGGGAGGGGTGGGGAGAGGGGGAAAGGACCCCTCCCCTCCCCGCCTCCCACACCCGGATTCCTTCGTAGCTGTCATCCCTCAGACCCATACGCTACCAGTCGGTGGTCGTGGGACATAATCCAAAATCTTTTATTCTCTCCCGGCATTTCCGGTGGGGTCTCGGCTTCTGTTGGCCTACATAGGCAGCATTTTCCTGTGGATTTCTCGGTCATTTCTTCGTTATTTTTGTTTTCCTGACGTAAAGTATTCGTGTTATCTTTCTTTTTCTTATCGTTTATTTGTCCTTTCCACTGTTGTGTCTTGAACTATCTTTATATTTGGAGACTGATTTGACGATGAATTTGTTTTAAGCATGCCCAAACAACAACAGCAACAACAACAACAACAACAACAACAACAACAACAACAACAACAATAATAATAATAATAATAATAATAATAATAATAATAATAATTTTCCATACATGGTTACCATTTTGAACCACAGACCAGGAAACTGTAATGCGCTTAACAACTCAACAAAGGGGTCAACTTAAAATCCCCTTGAACCTTGAACGCCCACTGAATAACATGTAATCCGAAGCAAATCTTCCCTTAGCAGCATTCAGCTTTGAATTCCCTGCATTGAAACTCTACAGCCCCTACTGGCTAACGTGGAAACCAAAACCAGCATTCCCCGTGAACAGTCCTCTTGAAATTGCTTAAACTTCAAACTGCATTCTCAGGGCAAAAAGGCTACAGAATTACCAAAGTGGAATTTTTGTGTTCATAAATAATATGTTATATTATTGTTACCATTGTTCGAATTACGTAAACGGTAATAAGGAAAAAAAAAACATTGATTGAAGACATAAATTTCGCAGAAAATTAATATGAAAATTAAAATCAGAGGAGTAAATAAAATAACTAACGAGAGCAAAGATTCTAATGTAAAAAAAAAGAATACAATGACGAAAGCAAATTGTAACTGTACGAAAGAAATAAAAGAACGAATAACAAAACTACAACTGCAATTGTATAAAAAAATAAGCCCAAATGATTATTTTATACAATGCCATCTCGTGTCCCTCCATTTCCAGGATTCCTGTTTTTTTCCAGATTTGCCGCAGGCTTACGTTACAGTTCTTCTTTCCTGCTGAAGTTGGACAGAGGAAATTCAAGAACCTCATTTTCATGTTATTTCATACTCGTTGTTTTCCATGCTCTTCCATTTAGTTAAATGGAGGTTCGGAGAGAGAGAGAGAGAGAGAGAGAGAGAGAGAGAGAGAGAGAGAGAGATAGAGAGACACACAGAGAGATATATATATATACACACACACACACACACACACACACACACACAAACATATATATATATATATATATATATATATATATATATATATATATATATATATATATATATATATATATATATATATATATATAAAGTGAGGAAGATGGAAAAAATTCCAAGAGAAGCACACGACCAAAATAAGTTTAAAGACAAAATCAGCTTGAAATCCCTTATATAAATACAGCCATTATTATACTCTGCTCTCTATTTTGTAAAAACCTACTAAGCAAGTTAATTTCTAATAATAATAATAATAATAATAATAATAATAATAATAATAATAATAATAATAATAATAATAATAAAATCTTTAACGAAGATTCTCAGTGAAATCTCGCAATGACCCCCAGCACAAACCGCACCCAGAGGTGACAATGTGTATGCGCTTGAGTGTGTGTGTGTGTGTGTGTGTGTGTGTGTGTGTGTGTGTGTGTGAGTGAGTGTAAGTGTGGCAGCGCCTACTTAATGCAACCCGGAGCACGAACTCATACAATGTAAGTGCAATCTAACCACACCCACTGGTCCGCATGACCTTATTATTCATGCAAACAAGGTTGGAGGTATACATGCTCCGGGGCTTATTAAGACTGTCTTGCTGCATTCGTAGCTTGTGTTTCGGGGTCGGGGTGTGTTACGAGGCTCTTTATAAAACGGCTTAAGCCTCGATACTCGCACTGAACGGAGAGAGAGTTTTACGAAGGATACCCGAGAATGACGAAAATGTCGCTTGGTTACGAAATAAGTCAGAGATGTTACTCTGGTGTCAGGGGTTTTACAAATCAATTTAAGATTATCATTCATATATATATATATATATATATATATATATATATACATACACACACATATATACATATACTAACATATATATATATCTATCTATCTATCTATCTATATATCTATCTATCTATCTATCTATATATATATATATATATATATATATATATATATATATATATATATATATATATATATATATATATATTAGCTGACCAACCCAGTGCTGCCAGGAAAACTCTGAATGCAACCGATACTACTCTCTCTCTCTCTCTCTCCCTTGCTCTTTCTCTCTTTCTCCTCCCTAACAACCACTCTAATCTCTCTTCTCTCTCTCTCTCTCTCTCTCTCTCTCTCTCTCTCCTCTTTCACTTCTCTCCCTTTCACTCTCTCTCTCCTTTCTCTTTCTCTCTCTCTCTTTCCTGTTAAGATAGTTTCTTCAATTACAATGCCCAACATTTTTCACATTTTACATTTCACCTCTTCTCACCCCACCATTCCTATTGAGGGTGATCTTGGACATAAAGTATTGGTAGTGCCGCTATTCATCTCAGCAACCTCAAAAACCATGGATTAGACACTAATATGTCATTTTTGACATTTTATTTTTCACCCCTT
>NC_089757.1:14828769-14841269 GCF_040412425.1 Macrobrachium rosenbergii
ATGAATGACGAAAATTTACCTTGTTCGCACGGCTTAACAGAAGTTCGAATATATGGCAGTTATGTACGTTTAAGACAAAAAAACCTTTTTGCTATACAAATTTAGACACACAAAACAGAAATACGAAACACACACACGCACGGAAACACCAAAATAGCAGGAAATTATGGATTACCATTTGTGGGGTAAAACTCCAAGCCGAAATGATTCAGGACATGCAAAGCTCGGGATTCCCGATTGTGTTCGACCACAGCAACAAGAAGCCTCTCGCATGGTTCAGATTTCTTATACATAACAACAAGGAAACGACAATTAAGAAGAGCTGAGAAAGGTGAGAGGAGCTGGCGACAGGTACGAACAAAAGCATGGGTGGCGGAGCTCCTCCTTTGACTCTTGAAACCTCCATTATTATAAAAAAAAAAAAGTAAAACATGCACCGAAGTTTCTTCGGCGCAATCGAGTTTTCTGTACAGCGTATAATGCATGAAACTCTCAGCTACGGTCCATGAAACTCTCTGCCGCGGCTCATGAAACTTTCAGCCACGGCCCGGTGGTGGCCTGTGTTCTTGGCACCTATAGCGGTGCCACGCGCACGATCTTTAACCTTAAATAAAATAAAAACTAGTGAGGCTAGAGGGCTGCAATTTGACCTGCTTGATGAATGGAGGGTTGATGATCAGCATACCACTTTGCAGCCCTCTGGCCTCAGTAGTTTTTATGATCTGAGGGCGGACAGAAAAAGTGCGGACGGACAGACAAAGCCGTCACAACAGTTTTGTTTTACAGAAAACTAAAAAGAGGCAAGTTGAAGTAAGTGAGCGTTACAGATCAGAGGAACGTAATTTTATTGTTATCAGACACAATGAGAGAGAGAGAGAGAGAGAGAGAGAGAGAGAGAGAGAGAGAGAGAGAGAGAGAGAGAGAGAGAGAGAGAGAGAACGTTTCACAACAGCTTGTAGTTCGTGCCAAGGCTCGGGGGTATAAGATACTGTTCTTTGTAATGTGCAGGTTTAATCATTGAGAGAGAGAGAGAGAGAGAGAGAGAGAGAGAGAGAGAGAGTCCCACAATAATCCTCCAGTTTTCTTCATTATCTTCCTTGCAGAATCGAAAACATACGAAACAGCACGAGCGCAAATTGCGGCTATTTGTTGCATCATTATTTTTTCCAGAACGATCGATAACCCTGGAAGACTGACTGAACGAATCGCTGAGGAAATCAATTAACAAGGTCTTATAAGGTCAAAGGCATTTTGTGGGTCAGACGCCTTTTCTTTTCATCTTGCCTTCCTTTGAAATAACCCCCATGGATCCCCATGAAAAGCATCCACTTCAGACTTAATGAAAGTCTGCACCTAGAATGGAGGGCAGTCAGGGAAATGCCGAGCATTTTTTTTTTTAACTTGGTTAGTAGATAGAAATACAGAATAGAAACGCTCGGCATTGTATGATCACTCATCATCTAAATTTACAGTTTTATTTACTTTATGAACTGTAATTTTATTCAAAACTTGACAAGTTGACTAGAATAACGCTCGAGAAGCGATCGTGCCTTACACTGCAAATTATATATATATATATATATATATATATATATATATATATATATATATATATATATATATATATATATATATATATATATATATATATATATATATACACATCCAATATACAATGGTTCCGAGTATATTATATAAACATTAATATATATATGTGTGTGTATATATATATATATATATATATATATATATATATATATACATACATATACATATATATATGTATATATACCACAATAGCATATAAACATTGACAAATATAATGTATATATACAGTATATATATATATATATATATATATATATATATATATATATATATATATATATATATATATATATATATATATATATATATATATATATATAGTTTGAATGCTGGGAAAAAACGAACAGTAATCTTGTTATAATTATGACCACTTTCGAATTACATTTTCAAGTTAAAAGAACTCAAAACTTCTGCAAACATAAAGACTGCAGTGGCATATGATACAACCAAAAATTACGGGAAGGGCTAACCATTTAAATAAAAAAATATAAAAAAAGACGGAGAGAATATACAGTTTCGAATAATAAAGTTATTCCACCAAAACTTAAAAAGTAACTGGATTACAAAGTTTTCCCCACAAACGACGGCAAACCATATTTGAAGAATGCCTTAAAACACACAACACACACACACACACACACACACACATTGTGGAATAGCAAAGTCGAAAGCACTCAAACTCGTAGAAGTCGCCGAACTCGAGGCCCAATTGAATTTGGAGAAGCTTGCATCATCAGCATCCCAAAGGGTGGTTTTAATGGACTGTCAGCCTTATAGCAGAGGTCATAGACGATGGCTGTCTAGTTGCGTTAGGCGTGACTGTTTACCTTCAATCTAATCCAATAATGGTGCCTGGATTTCCTAATCTCTTTCTCTCTCTCTCTCTCTCTCTCTCATACACACACACACACACACACATATACATGACTGATTAATAACCATTTCCCTTCATCGCATCATACTAGTGAGAGAGAGAGAGAGAGAGAGAGAGAGAGAGAGAGAGAGAGAGAGAGAGAGAGAGAGAGAGAGAGAGAATTAATTTATGAAACATAACAGGTTTCCGCGCTGATCGAACTTGACGCTGATAGAAGACGGTTATCGTTTGAGAATTTCGCTTAAGGAATATTGGGAGGATAAATGAGGCCATGCGTCTATGAGGAAATCATGTGGATAAGGTCGGCGAATTGACGTCGTAAATCAACGTAGTTGAAATAAAAAAAAGGAATGAAGATAAAATAAAAAGCTGATAATCCGGAGGTAAACACGTCAGGAAAGCTTGGTCGCGTACAGTACACCACATAAAACACAATAATATCAAAAATAAAATAAATAAAGAAATACAAGAAGATTAAAGAGGCGGAAGGAACGGGGGAGCAAATAAATTAAAATGTCGAACTAAGTTAAACACCGAAGTAATCAAATAAGCTCCACCAAACAAAACGTTGGGATTTCTCACCGGGATGCAAATAATCCTACGCATATTTGCGTTTCAATATTTTGTTTTTTAAAAGCAAAGAGAAAGCCGGACCTTTGAAGCAAAAGAATAAACTTGCGCAGTCACGAGCAGACATGGAAACGAGCTGCATTATTCCCTTTTATTTCCATATGATCCAAAAACTAATTGTGGGGTCGGCCAATAAAAAATAGGGAGGTAAATAACGAGGTGTCAGACATCAAAGTCTGTCAAAAATGTGATGCTATGGAGCTCAAAAGGAGAGTGGGCTGTGGTGATCAATAGGGTATGAAGGCTGGACAGGCGTGAAAGAGGAGGTAGCTGAGCTTGAACATAGATAATCGATAGTATATGAAAAGAGTGGAAA
This sequence comes from Macrobrachium rosenbergii, assembly GCF_040412425.1. Classification (NCBI taxonomy): domain Eukaryota; kingdom Metazoa; phylum Arthropoda; class Malacostraca; order Decapoda; family Palaemonidae; genus Macrobrachium; species Macrobrachium rosenbergii. The sequence continues at coordinate 14,832,198 of NC_089757.1, forward strand.
CTCTGTGTATGCCGATATGTCAATCATTACTAAAAAAAAATTACGAAATTATGAAACTAACAGTTTATAATAAGGCAGATTATAAAGAATACCAATAACAGAATCGCAACGCAGCAAATGTCGACATGTTAACTGTTAAGAACAAAAGAATAAAAAAATATGAAATAATGGGGTTTTATGATAAGACATTATAAAGATTACTAAGGAAAAAATAGCAACTCTGATAATGCGAATATGTCAGTCATTCAGAATGCATAGTTAGGAAATAAAGGGATTTTTTTATTCATCAGATTAATTATATTACAAAAAGAATAACAAGTATAGCCACTCAGAGTGTGGAGAAATGTCAGTTAGTATTAATAATAAATAAATTAGAAAAGGAGAGTTTATAATAAGACAGCCTAAAATGACTACTAGAATGTATGGCAACTCAAAATTTGTAACTATATCAATTACAGATTATGAAAATTACAAAGAAAAGAGCGAATATTAAGCATATGCGACCAAGGCAATTATCGAAACTATAAAGTAGTCTTAAATAAAGGTATTTCATAAGAAAACAACCTATAAAAATAAGACACAACTCAGTATATGTAAATATATCGATCATCATGATAGAAAATATGAAATGAAGTGATTTTACAATAAAAGCCATAAAATGTGCTGAGAAACTAATGTCAATTAGGCAAATTCGTAAATGAAAATTAATAAGAAGAGAAATCAACTGTAATCCAACGTTTATTTCTCTATTTCATGGCAAGATTATGAAATTCATTAGATAAACCTTTTTGACAGTGCTGAGAAACTTACAAAGCATGGATTAAGACGCATCAAATAAAAATAAATTTATGAACAAAGTTGAAATGGTGACGGCAATGAGAAATTACTCACTCACGTAGGTCCCATGCCCGGATAAGGGAGAGGTGTTTAGCGTGATGGGTAAAGACTCCTACAGTAGTAAAGAGCCCAACCATTACTATAACTTACAGCAAACTAAATTAGTTAGGCGTAACGGCAAGTGAGCAATGATGAGGCCCTGAACCTAACAACGCGAGTGAAAATATGGAATTATCTATTTAGCGAAAGGGCAAATTGTTATCTTCATCTACGCACAAAAGGTAGCTAATTCTTTCATAACGGCTGCATTGACTCTCCTGTTTTTGTAATTAGAGCAATTCAGCATCCCAACAATGTATTTTATCCCTCTGCCTAAAAATACCTTCAAGGTAACCACTGGTATTGAATAGCTACTATTCGCAGATCTGTGACGCCAACGATGTTGAGAGGGCGTTTATCGTGGTGTGAGAGAGAGAGAGAGAGAGAGAGAGAGAGAGAGAGAGAGAGAGAGAGAGAGAGAGAGAGAAAATTAATCTCAAAAGCATAATGAACCGATTTCTTACCTTACAGTACTTACAGTCTTTCTTATTTACCATACGAGTGCTTCATGGCAAAGAGAGAGAGAGAGAGAGAGAGAGAGAGAGAGAGAGAGAGAGAGAGAGAGAGAGAGACTCTCTTACAGAACTTACTCTTTGAGCAGTATCATTAAATCTAGGGATCTGACCGAGTTTCTCTCTCTCTCTCTCTCTCTCTCTCTCTCTCTCTCTCTCTCTCTCTCTCTCTCTCTCAGTGGGCGAACGCCCGTAGTTATCAGGCTTCTCTTCGCCCGAGTCAATTTTTCTTTTCTTTTACATTAGGATATCTCCTCTGTGGAAGCTGTCAGCCAATTTTAATAATGCCACGGGCGTGTTCCATATAAATCTGTGCACATTATGAATAATAATAATAATAATAATAATAATAATAATAATAATAATAATAATAATAAATGAGATGAATTTATGGTTGGTGATACTTATATGTCTTTTAAGGATAACATTTAATTTTGTTTTATCTTCTACCGAGCAAACACCGAAATGACAAAGGACTCCCGAAAAACAAGGCCTGTGCCACAAGACAGGTGCATGTTTATGCAATTTACCCAAAGTGAATACAGTAAATACTGAATGAGGCGCTGAACTCAATTATGGAAAGTATGAAAAGACAGGAATCATCAATACCGTCTCTTTTACCGGTAACCAATCCGCTTGTGTGCTAAGGACTCACAAACCTCAAAGGAAACGGATAAACTCCCTCTCCAAGTGGTGTTTCGCTCATGATTTATTACCGCTTGTGCTTGCGCCATCGCTCAAATATTAGCGAATTCAACACGCTTACTCGCAGCGCTGGTCTGTCATTAGTAAGAGTGGGCGCAAGAAATATGCCCTTCTAGCCCAGAGAACCGCCCTGTATGTTGACAATCAGATTATTAGATGACGTCATCAGCATCTCATTACCCTTCTATTCAAAAATGTTCTTATTTTAAACGTTTAGCGCGCTCTCCCTTTAGAATGTTTTTATCCTTACAGTTTGATCTAAAAATTTCTCACAAATGATAAATAATAAGCTCACTTACTCCGTCTCACTATCTCTCTCTGTAAAACCAGTTCATTGGGTAACCTACTAATAACAATTTCTTTCTTTCCATAACATCACTTTCTCTTGTCACAATTTTCATATCTTTTTTTCTCTCTCTATTATAATACTTGGTTCTCCCGACTTTTTCTCCGTCAGTCTACCTCTTTCTCATTTCCGAGGAGAAATAGAGAAGCAACAAAAAATAGATCTAAAACAAGAAAGGTGGTTTATCTCATGAACCTGAATAGTGATTGCAAATTCTCTCTCTCTCTCTCTCTCTCTCTCTCTCTCTCTCTCTCTCTCTCTCTCTCTCTCTCACACACACACACACACGGAAATCTGCGTTGGGCGATTCGTCCGGGTTCAATCCTTGGCTTCGGAAAGATTTCCATTCCTCTTCCATATTTGTGTTGGGACTCGAGTCAACATGATTCCGAGGGACTGGTTGATGGGAACGAGTTTTCTGAAACCATCTGAAGGATTAGCTCTTTTGTGTGTATTAAACACATTTTAAGCACCTTATCGTGAATAATTTTCTAAATTGTGGTTTTATGCTGAGTGGTAGCGATTAATTGCGTGCTTCATTTTATATTTTTCATTTTTTCAATAATGATATTCTAGTCTGAGGAAGCTTGCTTAGCAAGTTAATGCTGTTTTCTTCCAAACGAAGTTTTGTAAAAGCGAAAGTAATAATACTGTTACCTTCTTTAAGTGCTGACAGGTTCTGAGGGAGAAAGAAAAGTGAAAGAGAGAGATGCATAAGAATGAACTCCGTGGGGTTAATTATGTACTGCCTACTCAAGAGTTTGACAGTTTAAAGCGAAAACTAACAATCTATAACAAAATGTAAAAAGGTTGTAAAAGAAGAAACACGTTTAGATACTATAATATATGAGGAAGGTGTATTTATGTATGTGCACTCTCGTGGAAACTTGCAAGCATCCGCATTCAAATTGTTTATACGGCAGAAATCCAGAATAACTGTTGCAAAACCGTATAGTAAAAAGATTTCTCTATCTAAGGCGTTTACCCTCACATCGATTTTACCATAATTTTGTTTTGACTATTTCTCGTGGGTTTGATAACGTCATATGAATTGCCGTCCCGTCGGGCCCTACAACCTAATCCCAAATTTCACTCTGTGAAAAAATTCAATAATTTTTCTCTTCACTTCCAGGATTCGGAAGTCCCTTTCATTTTTTCAAGACTTATAACCTTCATCCCTTTAAGTGGCAGGTCCGTTACACAAAGCTGGGCCCCACCTTTTTATCCTCTCCTTTATATAATTTTCTTTAGGGGGGCCTGGGCAAGGTTAGATCAGCTTTTTGCCGTTCTCCTGTCCTGAACAACAGGAACAAAATAAAAATAGGAATTGTTAACACAATCACACTGGATAAACCTCATAGGGGTATTTACTACTTGTGGGGCATCAATGAATAAACGTTACAGCGGCATTTAATATCAGTGGGGCATCAGCTGACACATGTTATAGGGGCATTTGATATCTCCGTTACAGGGTCTTTTGATATCTCTGAGGCATTAGGTGATGAACAGGTGTAGTTGATTTCATTGGGGCAGCGGCGGATAAACATTAAAGGGCAGGTAATATACCCTGGGCATCACCAGATAAACGTTACGGAGGTAGTTAACATCTCTGGGGCATCAGGAGATCAACATAAAAGGGAAAGTTAATATCTCTGAAGCATCAATGGATAAACGTTACAGGCGCATTTAATATTTCTGGGGCACGTGTGTGCACGTTACAGGGGCATTCATGATCTCTGGGAAGTTAGTGAATAAGGCAGACACGAAATGGAAAGCCTCGTGCAGGTTTCCTGAAGAAAATGAAGCACTGACGCTTGTCGAAATTATTCACGAGAAAGGCTGAAAAGCAAATAACGTTGTGGGGTTCTCGGGAGTTGAAAGAAAGAAAGGAATGCATGAAATATGAGAGAGAGAGAGAGAGAGAGAGAGAGAGAGAGATGGCGTTGACTGGGTTGCATCTTCGTTACGGCAGACTTAATGCACTTGAAATCTGTCCCTTGACGGTAAGACGACATCCACGTGTAAAATATTCTCTGAAAATGATATAAAATATAGTTAAGACCAAGAAATATTGCCTTGGATCATTTAATCTTACCTAGTGTTGCAGCAATAGCTGTTCACCTCGAGAGAGAGAGAGAGAGAGAGAGAGAGAGAGAGAGAGAGAGAGAGAGAGAGAGAGAGAGAGAGAGAGAGAGAGAGAGAGAGAGAGAGAGAGAGAGAGAGAGAGAGAGGTTTAGTAAAAATACTTTACTGTCATGAAAATTTGCACTAAGTTGTAAATATCTATCTGATATTGGGAGCAAGACGGACAAGAAGCAGCAAATATTTTTTCTCTGTAACATATAATTTCCCAATGTTTGTAGCAATATGTTCACCTGGATGCAAATATTTTCCCCTTTGTTGATGACAAAATTTACTCCACGTATCAAATATTTCCACTACGCTGGTGGCAAAATTCTCACCTAAAAGCAAATATTACTCCTATGCAAAATTATTTCCCCTATGCTGGTGCCGAAATATCCACCTAAAAGCAAACATTTACTATATACTGGTAGCCAAATATAAGTCGTGTATATTCGCTAAATCGGTGTCAAACGAGGAGATACAGATGGAAGGAAAAATTATCGTGAGTTACAACCTTTAGAAGGCTTAAAGGCATGAACATCAGTTTTCCTTTGCAGTTTGTATTGGATTAAAGGCATATCGGCTGCAGTGTTGCCAGACATTCCTGAATCAGTGGTATAAAAGTTTTCGTATCTGTTTGCTCTTTTTCTGCATGCTGCTGTCAAATATACAACGCATCTTTTTCCCAATAATAATAGCTTATCTCAATTTTATAGAGTTGTTTAGACAATTGTAAAGTGATGTAAATAATGAAAGAACCACAGATACTGAGAAGTTAATATATATATATATATATATATATATATATATATATATATATATATATATATATATATATATATATATATATATATATATATATATATATATATATATATATATAACGTTAAGCTGCTCCCCTAACGGAAGGTGAATCCTCAGAATAAAACAATATTCACTGCCTGATCATGGATGAACCCCTGTACATAAACCTCCCCAATAAATACAGATAGAGAGACAGACATACAGACAGACACAATTATATTTACACACACACACAAACACACACACACACACACGGACACACTCAAAGCACACCATATGAACATGCTGCATGACCCACACAGAAGGGCTCTCTCTCTCTAGAACATCACACCTTTAAAACATCGTTTCTCTGCAGTACTCCCTCCCTGCCCCCTTCCCCTCTCTCTCCCCCTTCGAGGAGGGGATTCCGAGGTGCAAAAGGATTAGGGAGAGAGAAAACAGCAGAATCTTCTTAACGCCTTGCAAGGACCCGCGGAGTAAATAGATGAGCATTGCAGAGCCTCCTGGTTGAGCCTTCGTAGTTTTCTTTCGTTAATAATGATGTCATTATTACTATTTTTTTGTTAAAAAACAATAATAATTCCTCTTATTGTCAGCAATAATAATAATAATAATAATAATAATAATAATAATAATAATAATAATAATAATAATAATAATAATAATAATAATAATTCTTAAAAACAGCAGTGATGTGATTATTATTATGACTGTTTGTTGTCGGCCAAATGGAATGTCCCTTCGCCGTGTTTAGTACTGGCCCGGGGGGGTTGGGTACCCATACGTTAACAAGTTATTGCACTTGCCGGACGGATTATTATTTTTATTATTATTATTATTATTATTATTATTATTATTATTATTAAATAAAACAACAATAATTCATAATAATAATAATAATAATAATAATAATAATAATAATAATAAAGAGGAAGATCAAGAATAATAATAATAATAATAATAATAATAATAATAATAATAATGAAGAAGAAGAAGAAGAAGAAGAAGAAGAAGAAGAAGAAGAAGAAGAAGAAGAAGAAGAAGAAGAAAAAAGAAGAAAAAGCCGAACATGCCTTCCTCTTGCCACTGCAATATGTTGATAGCAAAGAAAGTCTTCAGGTAAAACCAATCTCTTGAAAGACGAAAATGGGATCTATCATACTTTTCATATCTGAAGCAGTACCGGGCTCTCTGTTAGATTAAAAAGTTGGGTAAACAAAAAGAAAACAGCATTCTATTCTTTGCCTATTCCATGAATAAGCAAGAGAATAATTATAAGAATGGTGTACCAAAATGTAAACTGGAAATAAAGAAAACCAATGTGAAGTGACATGATAAATAAGCATATCCTAAAAAAAAGGTATTTGTTAAATATGCCATTAGATTTATTTGAAATATATTTTATTAACAATTAAATTTGAAGATTATGCAAATAGAACATGAATACAAATATAAAAAGCAAATAAACAAAAATAATGACTTGTCTGAAGAATAGGAAAATTAACTGATAAAACTGACAAACATGTAAGCTGTAATTTCTCCACAACTAGCAGATTAAAGAATATGCCAAAAATATACAAACAAAACCATATAGAAAGTGAATGAGCAGGCACAATATATTACAGCAATAATCAACCTGTAGAACTTGGCCAACACCTTTCATATTCATCTTCGGCTCTGGGATAGTAAAAAAAAAAAAAAAAAAAAGGGAAATGAGAAAAGATAAAGCAAAGCAAAGCAAAGGAAAAAAGGTAAGTGAGCAAGCATGTCACAGCAACCAAATAACCAAAAAGAAAACTCGACATATCATCTCTACGAACAGAACAATGTGTAAGGCAAATCCCCAACCGAAAACGAACGCACCCAGGACCAGACAGGAAGGACACCTCTTCCTTCCGCCGGAAGATTTCCATTCGCAATTCCCTTCAGACTCTCAAAGAAAAGGCAGAGTTACCCCGCCCGGATACAAGCAATGGGCCTCTGAAATTCAAATACTCCTGCTTTCGTTGCCACCGGAACATGTCACTTCTTCCTGAACTCCAGGGCGGCGGGATGGACCGACTCTACTCGACACGAGGGGGTGGGATGGTTCCTCTCCTACATTATCATATGAGAATGGCAAGGGCCTTCCATTTCCTAACCCTAATGGTAGGATTAGTTAAACACTTAGATGAATCTAGGAGTTGAATTGTTGATTTATACTAAACCAGCAAATGCCAGCACGGACTCTTGCTCCTAGAGCAGTAGAGCCGTCTTTTACCAAAAGGGAAACAGGTAGTCCCACCCCTAGACAACCATAGGGATTATAATGGATCCAACCCGACACTTCCTTCCTTTAAGAGATGGCTAAGGCCCCCTGGGGCGTGGTTGGAGGTGAGCCACTCAGTATTAGCCAGCCCTCAACGCCTGGCAACTTGGGTTGCCCTCAGACTCATTCAATCGGCGCCCGAAGGGATATGAAGCGGAAATGGCGGGGCGGATTTAGGAGGACGATCTCCTCTTGCCTAAACTTGGGAAGGTAATCAAGGGAGGCAACTCCTAATCCCTGAGGACAGCAAAGGAACCAGCAGAGGCAAACAGGGTGTTCTGGGGATATGTCACAAAAAAGTTACTTGAAGGCGGGGAGTGGGAAGGACAATGGAGCCAGAAGAGGCAAATAAACTATGGAAATAATACAAAAAATTCAACGAAACACACGCGCGTGTATGTATATATATATATACATATATATATAATATACAATTACACAAATACACACACATACAAACAATAAACACTGAGCCATTCCCCTAATACTGGGGTGAGCTCAGAAAACACCAAAACATTGATCCATGTCACAGTCACTCTTCATTCATAGTTAAGCAAAATAACATGTGTCAAATAGAATATAAGAGATCTTTTGGCATTCAGTTAGCACTTTTTAATAAAATGGAAGTTGGTCTTGTTTCTCTTTACAAATGCTGTTGCTTGAATCTATGAAACTTATGAGGAGGTAGAGTCCTCTTACCAAAATACTAATTTCAAAACAAATAAAGACATTTTTCGCATTTGTCTGCCCTACTCACAACAGCAACAATGACCCACGGTTTTAGACCCACACACACACACACACACACACACACACACACACACACACACACACACACATATATATATATATATATATATATATATATATATATATATATATATATATATAATATACACATATAATGTGTTCGTGTGTTTAAAGTTATGAATGCTTATCCCCAAAATTTTGAGAGACATCAGTCGCTAAAATACAAACAGGCAAAATGAAAATTTAGAGTAAGTATACACCAACATTAAATTAAAAACTTATCACTTCATTATCCCGATCTTCACTTCTTGTGGTAAAATCCTAAGTATCTCTACCTCCAGCTGGGCTAAACACGAACATTCTAAAAAACAAAATGAACGGGAAGCGATGCAACTTGACCTACGACCTTAATATCAAAGGGATTTATTTACTAGCAAACACACATTTAACGAAGCTGCAAAAACTAGGACAAATTAATTTTTTTTAATTAAGGATAGAACAGACAGCGTTCGATAACCAACAAAAAAGATAGTAGCGCCTTGCAGAAGGGAAACATCAGTCTCATCAGAAATATACTAGCATAAATG
>NC_089757.1:14846269-14851269 GCF_040412425.1 Macrobrachium rosenbergii
CTGCAGGGTATTTCACGTACGAGTATATACTTCATAACTCAAAACCATTCCACACTGAACTTTGACCTTTGACCGCGAGTTAATCAATCCCCTTCAGTCACAACTCGCCGAATGAAAATCTTTCCCCTCGGTCACAATGAATCTGAGGGGAAAATCAATGTGCTTCACGGAGAATAACGTTAAATGTCTTTCATGGAGCTATAAATCCGCTCCTCCTCCTCCCCTCCTCCCCCACTTTTTTTCCTCCAAATATTTGAATAATGAGCCGTTGTCTCTGTTCGCTTGCATCTCCCTCTCTTTTCCCCTCTCTGTCTCTTCTGTGTGTGTGTATATATATATATATGTGTGTATGTGTATATATATATATATATATATATATATATATATATATATATATATATATATATATATATATATATTTATATATATAGATATACATGTATATACACATATATCTATATCTATATAATGTACATATATAATGGAGAGAGAGAGAGAGAGAGAGAGAGAGAGAGAGAGAGAGAGAGAGAGAGAGAGAGAGAGAGAGAGAGAGAGAGGCGCAAACACAAGAGTGGCTTTTTGTATGAGGACTTTTTTCACCTCATCAACGTTATTCATACTTAAATCATTTTCCTGTATAGTTTTCTTAAATTCTTACACACTGACATCTCCAGATGCTTACTTTCAAAATGAAAAAATGTAAGAATAGGAAAATTCCTTTCAACTCCTAAGTATATTTCAGTGCTCGGACATGTCTAACCAGAGCATAACATGTCACTTAGGATTATAACTAAATTCCAATATCCGAGGGCATAGCCCTATTGACATAAACATCAATAACTACACGGGAAGACTGAGACAGAATGTCCACATGAACATATGTATTTGTTATCACGTAGACTGCAGACGCAAGTTAATGATGAAAACGCTGACTTAATAATAATTAAAATATTACTATAAAAAATTAATGTAGAGAAGAATTATGAGAGTCATGAAAAATTTAATAGGGACCACACAATGCCATGATGTTTAATTCTAACTTTTTTGAAGGCTGCGAGATTATTATTGAGAACGATGCCTAAATAATAATCGTCGGAACATTAAGAAATAATGACTAGAATAGAATACTTTTATGCCACACTCGTTCAGGTGAAGATATTTGTATTTTTAGATGCAGTGGCGATACAAAGTCTTAACACTGAAGAAGGCCATAAAACTGATCAGTATTGCTATTGAGAGCGTTCCGCTTTCACGTTAGCGCAAGAATGTATTACACGAAAACCGAAAATTGACAAAACAATAACTTAGTTTTGCGAAGTCCTGACATAAAAAAATAATGACTAAGTATTAAAGTATTTAAAGAAGTTAATCAGACATGAATAGTATTTTGTACCAAGCTCGGTCTCTCTCTCTCTCTCTCTCTCTCTCTCTCTCTCTCTCTCTCTCTCTCTCTCTCTCTCTCTCAAACAATCTCCAATTATTTATTTTATCTTAATAACCACACACATACCAGCTTGTGGATAACTATCTGCTCTCGAGTTGCACAATGTTACCAATGAACGAATTCAAGATAAGACAAGACATATATACCAGAATTTTCATTTACTCTCGTCGAGATGAAGTTAGATACCAATTTGTGAGACAAAGGCTGGTGCAGCACTGGCATACTAACAAGGTAAACTGGGTCCTTGGCTCTCTCTCTCTCTCTCTCATTATCTATCTATATATATATATATATATATATACATTATGTATATATGTGTGTGTGTGTGTGTGTGTGTGTATAATTTGATAACAAACAAATTGAAAAATGGTAAAAATAAAATCGAGCATACCTTAGAACCTTGATAACCAACAAGCATATTTTCAAGAAAACCAGAAAAAGACCCAGAATTTGCACCCGGAACTGGAAGTGGCTCCTTTTCAGTTCTTGAAAGCTATTGTTAGCACTTTAAGTTACCGTCTGAACTCAAATTAATAAAAAAAAAAAAAAAATTACACGTGGGTGCATATATACCCTACGTCGAATTTACATATTCATTATGATCATGAGAAGGGATGGTTACTTACTCTTACTGTGGAAGCATAGGGTACGAAAGGATTATGCACATAACTCCTTCAAACCTATTCAAGAAATACCTTCTGTTAACTATGCAAATATATATCGAAGCAATAACCTGGTCGAAATTTAGACTTGGGATATGTACTCTTTTATGAAGGTGTTGTATTAAACCTGACTAACATAGAATGCCTTAGTGCGGAGAACTGAACTTAAGGAACGCCAGTAAGCAGCTTTCGGTCCAAAATAACGAGGTTTTCGCATCAGAAAGTCGGTGATTGTGTCTACAAAAATTGAGGTTCCCTGTCAACCCGAGTTTTTGCTGAGCTCCTGACGTCACAGCAGCCGTTACATTTTATGATGATTCTATCCCTGCAAACGGTAAGTCGTAAAAATAACAAGTACAATATGCGCCGAAAACTTCGGCGCAATCTAGTTTTCTGTAAAGCGTATAACGCTGTATGAAACTCTCAGCCACGGCCCATGAAACTCTCAGCCGCGGCCCAGGAAATTTTAAGCCACGGCCCGGTGGTGGCCTGTGTTGTTGGCACTTAAACGGTGCCAATCGCACGATCATGGCTTAATTTAACCTTAAACAAAAAATAAAAACTATTGAGGCCAGAGGGCTGCAATTTGGATATTTGGTGATTGGGGGGTGGAGGATCAACATACTAATTTGCAGCCCTGTAACCTCAGTAGTTTTTAAGAGCTGAGGACGGACAGAAAGAGCGCGGACGGACAAACAAATAGCCATCTCAACAGTTTTCTTTTACAGAAAACTAAAATCAAAATCCTGAGAAACTTAGGCATCAAAATGTCCAGCTGAAACGAAGAGTAGAAAAATTTGTTGTCAGCACACGTGGAAGAAACAAACGCTGCCTCTGCTGGGGTTCGAAGGATACGAAACAATGGTTCTGATGTGAAGCCTTCAAAATACAAACGGGAACAAGGTGATGGTGTATAAGTGGAAGTGGGTGACAGCGAGGCCATGGGACCAATGGAGTGTTTTAATGAGTACGAAATGTATGGAACTGGGGCCGGAATAGAAAATTTAAGCCAAAGACCAAGCCCTGGGACCTATAAGGTCATACAGCGTTGAATATCATGTTGAAACAATTGTTAAGAGAGGGTGGAATGTAAGATAAAAGAAAAAGAAAAAGGAATGAAAGGGGTTGCAACTAGGGGCGAAGGAACGCTGCATAGAACCTTAAGCAATGCCTACAGAGCACCGCGTGAGGTGCACTGATGGCACTAACCGCCCCCCCTCCCCCACGGGGAGTACGAAAGGTATGACAATTCGTGCTGTGAACCAAGAAAACTTTCAAAAACTTCTCTTGCACAAAAAAAAAAAGAAAAAGAAACTGTTCATTTATCAAATAACAACAGTTTTGAAGAAAGATTAAGTTGAAATCGGAAGAAATAAGATATGCGTGAGTATGGCAACAATATTTAATCATAAAAAGAAAGATTAAAAAGTATCATAGAAAAAACGATAACGCATTCTTGGCGTTAAAATAAAAACTTACTTTAAGCCAATACAAAAACTATCTTATATAACGGCAAGAGTTAGATTCCAGTAGCAGAGTCATCAACTTACAATAAATAATCAATGTAGGCACAGCACGTACAGTAAGTCAAACTTAAAACTATCACGTAATCCCCGTGATGAAAAAATTATAACTGACACTAAATTCGGTATGCCAGAATAAACAAGGACGTCCATCGCTTCACCGTAGCGAAATATTGAATCTCGTTCCAGTTCCCAAGTGTACAATATCTTCGCATAATGGAAGCGATGAATCTTTATGAGAATATGTCAGGACCTTTCGAGGGAGCGTGAAGAAAATGAATGTGGTAAGAGGTGCACTGATGTTGAAGTTGCTGCAATCAATATGTAACAAGTAACCATCATGGCATTAGGGTGTGTGAAATGCAGGTCGTACAGCAATTTTATAGAGAACGTAAAAGACTGAGTCTCGGTTGTTTTTAATGCCCCTCTCTCTCCTCTTCCTCTCCTTCTTCCTCTCTCTCCATACATGCTGATATACATACATACACACACACACACACACACACACACACACACACACACACACACATATATATATATATATATATATATATATATATATATATATATATATATATATATATATAGGCTATGTGTGTGTCCTGTATATATTACATATATGTTTGTATATGTTTGTATGTATGTATGTATGTATGTATGTATGTATGTATGTATGTGTCTATATGGGTGTGTGTGTGTGTGTATGGATATATATTACATGATAAACACTATGGTCGATTTTTTTCTCCAACCCCCACACGCTAATCCACATAATCTGAAAATTCACTTCTACTCTCTCTCTCTCTCTCTCTCTCTCTCTCTCTCTCTCTCTCTCTCTCTCTCTCTCTCTCTCTCACATCCATACAAATACAGATTTACCATGAAATATACGAGCCATATATGGCCACCATCATAAAGGGGAGACTGACATAAATGGAAAAAAAATGCCGATAAATAAAAGGGGGAAGAAAGAAATCAAGCTGGGAAACGAGAACAAATGAAGGAACTGTGACGCAATTTCTCTTTTTTCGCCAAATAAAAATACACTTGCAATTTGCATATACTGCATGCCTGCGAATTTCATCGACGCGGATAATGAGCAACTGCACGAGCCCCAAAAAAAAATATTAATAATAATAAAAACTGTATATTATCATTATTTCTACAATTTTTTCATAATTACTCGCAACGGATGATATTCATTGCTTCAGTAATATCATCATTTTCATTCTTGAATATTATTGAGAATACAATTATTGCTCAATCGATCCCTTGTTTGAATACACGAGTGTAAAGATATTACTGTCACTGTCATTATCATTGCTAGCGTAGCCATGCCGTCAAAACTATCGGTACTATAAGAGAGTCGAG
>NC_089757.1:14856269-14903769 GCF_040412425.1 Macrobrachium rosenbergii
TACGTACCAGGTATAATGAGAGAAACAGAGTAACGCAGCACAAGGAATATGACAACTATCGCAAAATGTTTCCTCTAAAACCAACCAGCCAGTTCGCCCAATGGTGCTTCTTATCTTAATCACGTATGCCCTAGAATCACACATGTTTAATCAGCTAGAAAATACGTCCATGGTCCTCTATACTTCCAAGAATCAATGTTTGCATATTCATGTACTTATATTTACTTTGACTAAAAATGGTCTTATGTCCGCCACGGTCACCAGTTCAGACCGTAATCTTTATCATTATTTACAATAAGACTTTTTTTTTACAATGTTGAGGGAAAAGCGTGTTGATACGCTCTTTTTTCTCTCTCTCTCTCTCCCTCTCACATACATAAAGCTGGTACGGTATATACTGTCTCCAGGGCCGCCCACATACACAAACACACACATATACATATATATATATATATATATATATATATATATATATATATATATATATATATATATATATATATATATATATTTATATATACATATATATATGTTTATTTATATTTATATATATATATATATATATATATATGAATATATGTTTATTTATTTATATATACATATACATATATAAAAATATATACAACTACCCAGAATCTGTTTCTATGCGTATGTTAAACAGACAAAAAATGTATTTTCCTGGCTGGATGTTTTGTTCCTACGCCATTCATTTTCTTAATCATTTTCTTCCTGACCTCAGCATATTAACTGAATGTAGTATTCTAAACATGGTAATCAATATACACTATTCTGTGAATGTATTCCTTCTCCCAGGGATGCCGCATGGACCGAGACGATAATTATCAAAGAAAAATTAAAAAGCTCAATTAATGGTTCGTGTGATTTTCCAATACATAAAGTTGAGTTCGTTGACTGCGCTTTCCCAGTAATAGTAACTATTAAAAGTACTGAAACAAGTGTTCAAAGTCTATTTTTCAAGCGCGTAGCGTTATTTAAATATGATCCTCTATTCTGAAGTGTGTAAATACCATCTGCAACAAGATCAAACTACTAGTACTAATAGCAGCAGAAGTAGAAGTGGCGGTGGTAGTAGTGGTAACAGCATAACGTTTTTCTTGTTTCAGGAAGACATAAGGAGCAACTGGTTTTATTCCATTATTGAATCATCTCTTCTCATAATTACTTTTAGAGATGAAAGTCTCATTCACAGCATTGGGACTCCATACATACATTAACAGTATAAAGATAGTAAAAGTAAAAACAACATCAAGGTTAAGCTGCCATACTGGGAAAGGAAATAAACAGAAAGGATAAGTATCAGGTACAAAGGCAGGTAAAGTATGCATTCAGGTAAGTAAGGCAGAGAAGAGGCATTCAACGTAAGGAAGGTAAACATATTATGTAAATAAGGAATGTAGCGTTATCTAGGCTCTTTCCCTCTGGCAATAGTGGGATTCGACTTTGAAATCATTCCGCTCGGAAGAGAACCTCACGCATCGGCCACCTCACTTTTGGGAATGACAGAACGTTGTGTTAATGTGTTCTCGGAAAATGCGATTGATAACATCGCGTTCCGTAACCATTTGCCAGGACAAAAAACTACCATAACAAACTACTTAGTCCTACACTGACGTGTGCTTGTAATGAGAGAGAGAGAGAGAGAGAGAGAGAGAGAGAGAGAGAGAGAGAGAGAGAGAGAGAGAGAGAGAGAGAGAGGTCAATATTCTCGAAATTATTGAGCTGAAATCTATACCTTTTTTAGCAATTTATTTGAATTCATAAACCGATGACACAAGTAAGTTATGAGCAAGTTAAAAAATCATTTGTATTAGTTTTTACATATCATTCATTTAATCAGTAAATACTTAAGAACAAATTTGCTGTATAAAAGTTGATGAAAATTAGCTTTATTAGAATATAGTTGTTTCTACATATTCAGTTAAGCTGATGCTTAAGGAAAAACATTTTTTTATTGATAAAAATGACCTTTGATACAAGGCAGTTGCTACTTGTGATGTGCTAAATCTGCTATAATTCATCTTAAGTTTGAATAAATCGATTTGGATGCTCGAAATGAACCCTAATTAATACTAATTACACCCATTTTGAATTTCAAAAGATGTGGTTTGAATCCTTAGAGTAAAGTGAGCTTAAATTCTCCAAGAAAGTTGTGTTAAATTCTCAGGCAAAGCACGCTTGAATTCCCACAGCAAAAGGGGTTTGAAAACGAAGAAAACCCAATTAAAATTTCCATGAATATAAAGTTTGAAGTCCCAGAGAAAGTTAATACTCAGGAAAATAAGAGCTAAAATTTCTTGGCAAAATGAGGTTGAATTCCCGAAGAGAATGGGCTTGAGTCCCGACGAAAACTGAACGAAAACACTTGGGAAAACTGCCTGAATTCCCAAAGAAAATTAGTTTAAACATGTTGGGTCTAAGTTTCCGGGAAAAAGTGAGACAGGATTCCCAAGGGAAACTGGCCTGAATACCCAAAGAAAATTAGCTTAAACATGGTGGGTTTGAATTTCCTGGAAAAAGTGAGATAGGATTCCGAAAGGAAAGTAAACTACAATTCATGGAAAGTGGGATAGAATAACAGAAACGAATAGCAAATTTCATAGGAAAGTGGGTTAGAATTCCCATGAGCAGCTGGTTAGAATTCCCCCCAAAATTGGGCTACATTCCACGAAAAGAGCTTCATTTCAAAGAAAAGTGGGCGACACTTCCGGGGAAAGAGGGGGAAAAGTTGGTCAGAAGGCTATGAAAAGTGGGCTAGAATTTACATGAAAAGTAGACTAGATTTCCAAGGAAAACTGACTACAATTCCCAGGAAAAGTCCGCTAGAATTCCTACGGAAAGGGAATTAGAAAAGTGGGCTATAGTTCCCGGGGAAATAAGGTAATAATTCCTAAGGAAAGGGGGTTAGAACTACTATTAAAAGTCGGCTACAACAATCAGAGAAAAAGGGCTATAACTCCCAGGAAAGGATCAAGTTCTCAGCGAAAGAAGGATACAATCTTCAGAAAGAGGGGCCCAAGGGTAAAAGGGTTAGAATTCTCAGGAAAGAGGGCTACAATTCTCAGGGAAACAGGGCTAGAATTCTCTGGGAAAGCGTGCTAGAATTACTGGGGAAAGTGGGATAGATTTTCGGGGAAAGAGGGCTAGAATTCCAAGGGAAAAATGACTAGAATTCTCAGGGAAAGAGAGGATCCCGGGAAAGAGGGATAGAATTCTCCGAGAAGGGACAAAGAGGGACTAGATTTCCCAGGGACAGGATTTCCAAGGAACAGAGGGCTAGATTTCCCAAGGACAGAGGGCTAGATTTCCCAGGGACAGAGAACTGAGGGCTGGATTTACCAGGAAAAGGGATAGAATTCTCAGGGAACTCAGGGAAAGATGGACAGAATTCCCAGGAAAGAGGGGCAGGGATTGAGAGATTTCCCAGGGACAGAGGGCTGGATTTCCAAGGAACAGAGGGCTAGATTTCCCAGGGACAGAGGGCTAGATTTACCAGGGACAGAGGACTGGATTTCCCAGGGACATAGGCCTAGATTTCCAAGGAACAGAGAGCTAGATTTCCCAGGGACAGAGGGCTAGATTTCCCAGGGACAGTGGGCTAGATTTCCCAGGAACTGAGATCTAGATTTCCAAGGGAAAGAGGGCTAGATTTCCCAGGGACAGAGGGCTAGATTTCCCAGGGACAGAGGGCTACATTTCCCAGGGACTGAGAGCTAGATTTCCAAGGGACAGAGGGCTAGAATTCCCAAGGAAAGAGGGCTAACATTCCCAGGGAAAGAGGGATAGAATTCCCAAGGAAAGAGGGCTAAAATTCTCAGGGAAAGAGGGCTGGAATACCTGGGAAAAGGGCTAAATCCCCATGGAAAATTGGGCCGCAATTCCCAGGAGAATCTGAGCTAACATTCCCACGGGAAGGGGAGCATAAGAAAAGGCATGGAACCCAAAGTGACTGCACACAGCAAATCGATCCCCAGACAACGACGCCATGACCTTGTGAGGACGCCAAAACAACGAAATTAAAATCAAGGAGGCATTAGCGCCATTAGGGTAACACAGTCGATATAAGCCAGGTAAGTTTTCCCTACCTGTTCTTCCTTTTATTCTCCGCCCAAGAAGTTTGATCGCCATTCTTTGTCTGTCTTGTCTGTCTGGGTTTATATTGAATTTTGGGGAGATCTGATTTGATTTTTTGATTTGATTTTTCCCTTGGTGTTGGCAGAGGTATGAACTGAGCGTGGACTGCTTATTTTAATGTTTTCTAAATTTTCTCCGAAGTTGCTCAGCAGAAAATTTTTCGTATAATCGTTGGTGCGTCTTGATTCTTATTTTCTTTATTTATTAACTCTCATACGCATCCTCCATAATGATATACATACTGGGTGAAATACCGTCAAACTGCTTTAAAAAGAATATATGTCATTACTATGAGAACTTGATGCAAGAGCTAATATTTTCCAGTACAAAGTCCTTCTATTAAAAACATTTTAATAGACAGAAATCTGGTGACACGAAAGAGCTATTCTTGATATAGTATTGATATAAAAGCTGAAAAAATAATGCCAAACTGTAGCAAAGGGCACAAAACATCGACAAAACTTATTCACCATACGATAAATTAAAAATATAAATAAAATGCTAAAGAACAAAAATGTATGTAAATAAAGTACTGAAATATAAATAAGTAATAACGAACGAAAAAAAAAAAACACCCAGGGCGCAATCACGCAGACCCCGGGATCGCGTGCTTTACTTACGCTACGTCAACCGAACCGACCACTCACACATGCAATTCCAAGACTCTCTTGCCACAATGCCATCGCAAAAGGAACCGCCATATTGACACAGATACACACTTCTCTGCAAGTGCCATTTTGTGCACGTTCCATTTTATCCATTTTTTCAAGGAGGCGAATCTTTCTGTTTATTTATTAGTCTGTTCGTATCTCAGCAGGGCAGAGATATTTCTTATTTTTCTTTTATTAATCTGTATGTAAGGTAACGAGATATTTTTATTGAGTTCTTTAATTTTTCCTTTACAAATTTACAGAACTCTCCTGTTTATTTATTTATTAATTTAAATCCGGAAATGGAAAAGCTTTCCTGCTACGAGTTATTTACAAAAAATATAATTCGATATTATGGAATGGGGCAACAAACCTCGTCCCAAATAGCCCACTCAAATCTCTAAAGTAGACAAAACAGATATCGCAAAAGAGATTTTCTTTCGAATGAAGACGAGTATAGGAACCGATACCCGAGTAACCTCACAACCCCATAATTTTTAGGTACCTAACCTCCCACATCCTCAAACATAAGTCGTTTTACCGTCTCATTTAGAATTACAATGGCCACTCTATCATAAACTACTAAAGATCCGTCTCCTGTGCAACGGCTAATCCCATTCCATCATGTTTTTAACTTCAAATGTTGATGACACAACAGCAATTTCGTTCCATTTGTTTTATTTATAACAAGTCTGAGTTCAATAATGTTGACGTACATGCTATAGCAGTTTTTTATAACATTTGTTTTCCATATATCGAACACCTGAGTAGGAAGCATGACAGTTATCGTGTAAGAAAACACGACAAAAAAAAAAAAATAGAAATTCCATAATGGATTCCCGATTGTGGAGGAGGTCGTAACACGGGAGGCGTACGGGTGGTTGTAAAAAGCTGACCTACACTCGCAACTCAATTTACTGATGATATATCCCAATGCAATAAAATAATGCTCACGAAAACAACAGCAAGTATTTGGCCCACATTGGTAAGTGACTGAGGAAAATAAAAGAGAAAAATAATGACAGAGAAAAAAAAGCAAAAATAAGAAATGATGACAGAAAAGAAAAAATGAAAAGAAAAAGTAACTATGTATTTTATACCACACCACCTTTCAAGAGGGTCGTTCTTTCATCTCCCTTGATGTGGAGATTCAATTTTTGTTCCTTCCACCTTCTTTGACTTGTTTCCCCGGGCCTGGGCAAGATCAAGGCACTGGAGTCTGTGTCCCAGTGGCCTCCCCTACATATCTCAATGAAGCATTTTGGACTCGCATTCAACAAATACGCTAACAAGAGGCGCCTCTCGAACAGCAACAGGGCACAACCAAAACAACAGCGTCCACATATCGACCCGTCCAGAGAACATTACCTCTCTGTGTCCCCATACTCCAACCTCAACCCCATCCTACCCTACTCTGGCCTCCTACTGTGACATTAAAGGATCCAGTCATGTTATGGCAAGGTACCTGTAAGTTAACCAGAGAGAGAGAGAGAGAGAGAGAGAGAGAGAGAGAGAGAGAGACAGAGAGAGAGAGAGAGAGAGAGAGTCGATTCTACTGCACTGAATGAGTACTGCAAGATAATTCACACATTCTTTTCGTAAAGAGAGAGAGAGAGAGAGAGAGAGAGAGAGAGAGAGAGAGAGAGAAGAGAGAGAGAGAGAGAGAGAGAGAGACTGCAGAGAGTCTCTTACGAAAGAATGTATGAATTATTTTGCAGTGCTATTCACTGCAGTAGATATATATATATATATATATATATATATATATATATATATATATATATATATATATATATATATATATATATATATATATGAGTGTGTGTGTGTTTTCGGATGAAGTATCAAAGAAATCATATGTAATCGAAAAAATAAATCTTAGCTTTTTACCTGCAAAACAGGATAAACTTTAAACTCTGGTGTTTTGCCAAAGCTCCGCCATACTTTTATTGGCTTCTCCTCATCACAGGTACTCACTGAACATGTACCGTCAGCACGCGAAGTCTTACGTTCAATAACTTTGTTAATGCACAAGGCTGAAGGAGGACATACTTCCATATTACCTACAACATTATTCGGTCTTAGGTTATATTAACAACACCCCTCGTTCATTCACACTGTAAATTATTATATACTATATGTATGTATGTATGTATATATGTATATATATATATATATATATATATATATATATATATATATATATATATATATATGTATATATATAAAAATCCACACACACACATGCATATATATATATATATATATATATATATATATATATATATATATATATATATATATATATAATATAGTACAATTTAGTAAAAACAGTCATGTAATTGATTTATGCGTACAAGCAACAAATCAACACCAGCTTTGCCACAGGACACTAGAGAGTTTACAGAAAATCTGACGAAAAAGGAATAATTCCCGGAAGGATAAACGATATTAGTTTAAAAACTCCTCTGCTTTACACTCAAACACACGATCTACGCGAGAATGAGGTCAAGGCTGCACATACAAAATGTCAAAGATAGATTTCCGCGGAGATGCGCACATTATTTACGTACTTCAACTATTGTTATTCTGAGAGAGTAAAATGTTAATCCCGAACTACTTAAATGGTTAAATAAATGTGATTAATGCTTTAGAAGAGTCATTAAAAGATACATCTCAGAGCTTATTTCTTCTGGCTACAGTTTTTCAATCCATGATTCACGGTAAAGTTAATAATTATGCGTGTTAATTCTGCATTTCAAGTGCTAATAAAAATGCTAATAGTTCAGTAGCAGATTAATTGCTATTTGAATGCTGATTTTAAAACTTTAAATTGGTGTACGTTGATATAAATTTGTGTTAAATCTCTAATTTAGTCGTAAAAAATGATAATGCTGTATTGAATTACGCATCAACAGAATCCACATAATATAATAAAACAAATCCTTTTAGTCGCTCGAGCGATTCAAGGTCATTTGCAGCGCTGCCGTTCTAAAATTACCCACGTATAGTATTCCCATTATGTAACTTTAAAACTGTTCTAAAAAAAAAAAACGCGAATATTCATCTCTGCTACTGACAACCGGCCGTACATCTCAACTTACCTCATAAAACACTAGCTATTTTTAGCCTCAGATTCATCCTGATTATCCTTATTAAAATAAAAAAATTGCTCACCATATATCCTCCCCGTCTATTCATTCCTCTCCATTTCCATAGTGCTTAGTATCCTGATGGGTAGGAATGGAGGAGGGATAGAAATCTGGCGGGGTAAGGGAGGGGTTGTTTGTTGGCGGGGAGGGGAGGTCTGGGAGGAGGACGACGTCCCAGTCTAGCCCGATAATAATAGCGGATACAAACTCGCTGGGCATAAAGAAGCCCCTTTGTCTGCTTGCTCGAATTCACGCAGGTACCGGAACTCGGACAAAAGCCTCATTCGGCAAACGTCTGCCGCTCCACGTGGAGGAAAACCGGAGGAAATGACGGGCCCCATCCACGGGCCCTGAAACCTCTCTTGTTGTTCCCCAACCTCACCACCTCACGTTAAATTCAATAGTGGTTATGAATGGACAGGAAAAGAAACCCAGAAACGACTCCCCACCCATACCTCAAAGCGAGACTATTTCATCTTTAATGTTGACTCTTTGTACATGATAGTAATCCACTGCCGTTCTGACCAGACTCCTAAATTCTTTCTCTATATAGATTCTAGTCTCACCACCGTATCTTGCATTCACTGGTGGTTACCTAATCTGGTACTGATCAGATCCATGTATTTTCGCCTAATGAAATTAAAAATTGGTTATTACACAAAGAAGACTTTCACCTAGCTGATATCATATCTAATGACAAAAAATATAAGTTAAAGGATTCGACAATGACCCTCCTCAAGAGAACAACCAATGCAAATTTTTGGAGATTCCCACAAGCGGAAAACAAATTTTGCTTCTGTTCCCTTGACTGAATTATAAAATTTCCATGTTCAAGTGCTTGCTCTCTCTCTCTCTCTCTCTCTCTCTCTCTCTCTCTCTCTCTCTCTCTCTCTCTCTCTCTCTCTCTCTCTCTCTCTCAATAGTTGAAGTTGCACTTAGGGGTGAGGACAGAGAAAGAAAACTGTGGAGTGGGCAATCAATACTTAGTCAAGATATTTATGACGTCATAATTAAAAATAAACCTCTCTCCTTCTCCCGTCCAAAATTAGTGAGATCTTCATAGAAGTGCAACTAAAGCTACCTTTCATAAGAAGCCCTTCACAACTGTTAGGGCGTCTCTGTATGACGCTGCCTTACAACTCTGTGAAATGTCATTTATCTCTGTATTTGTTAAAATGTTCAATTCAAATCAATCACTGTTATTGCTGGAGGTTTACAACAGAATACAGCGACAATAAATATCTTGTCAGTGTTACCATTAGTAATGAATTTTATATAAATTTCATGAAACTTCCATTGTCATTTCACGTAAACCAGTAAAGTCCAAATTCTTTAAAAAAAAAATATGTTCAGTTACTCCCATTCACTGAATTTACTGTAAGTGTCTCTAAAGAAATATATTTACCAAGTATGATATGTAAATATCTTTATTTATGGTTCACCTCGTTTCTAGACTAATTCAACAATATTCTGTTACTGTTTTCTAATCGGAGCACAAATCAAGAACGATGTGATGAATTTATAGATTTCTAGGTATAAATGAATACTTGTAAAATTCAAAGCTCATGGCGCCCTGACCGATATCCAATGCAAATTCAAGGAGTAAATGTTTGGACTCTTACTATGTCGACACGCAAGAAAACTACCTCTGAGAGAGAGAGAGAGAGAGAGAGAGAGAGAGAGAGAGAGAGAGAGAGAGAGAGAGAGAGAGAGAGAGAGAGAGAGAGATTTAGGTTAACAGTTCAAAGACCTGTATAGAGCTTGGCGCCGAGGACACTACTAGAAACACACACACACACACACACGTATATGAGTGTATCTGTGTGTGAAATGACCATAATTACTCATCACTTAAATCTAATTAAGGTAAAATGTAGTTCTGCTTATCAACTACTTAAGAATTCTTTTGTAGGGCATTGAAAAGTACCTAGTATTTCCATTCGACTAAAATCAACAAACAGTTCCATTTGGAAATGCCAAGTCCCCTCCATGAAACCATATCCAGTGTTAGTTTTATTTTTTACATTCTTAAAATGTCCTTTTATGGGTATAAAAGAAACTGCGATTTAGTATCGTGAAAAATTTCACTTCTCACAAAGTAGCAAAAGACAGAGGTGGGTGGGAGAGGGTGGGGTGGGGGCGATTCTTCAGGAAGTGTCCCACCACTAAGAAATAAAGCACAAGTTCACCTGACTTTTCAGAGTTCAGAGGTCACACCTAAGTGGATCCGGAAAAGGAAGCCTCACAGCTGCGCTCACTGTCAACTTTCACACCACGGAACATTGACGAGAGGAAAAATTTGCCTCCATGATAATCTTCGAGAAACGATCGATCGACAGGATAAGGAAACCCACGTTACAGTTCTTCATGGTTCACCCTTATTCTCGTACAAATTACCACATATTCTCATATAAATCATTACGTCCGGATTATATACATGTATGAGATTTACGTTAGTATTTACGCAATTATTAAAAACGCTTGTGGGCTAACAACTTTATACCAAAGGACTTAACAGGAACAGAAACCTAACACCCCTTGGAGCCAACCTTTCTAAGGGGAGCTAGAAAAAGTTATATATACATATAAAATATATATATACACATATATGTATATGTATATATGTACATACATACATACATACATACATACATACATACATACATACATACATATATATATATATATATATATATATATATATATATATATATATATATATATATATATATATATGTATATATATATATATATATATATATATATATACATATATATATATATATATATATATCTAAAACTTCAGGTTCATATGATGAGAAAAATTTATAAATATCCATGAACTTAAGTATACCACCAGTGGATATTCTATTTGGTTAAAGGTTGTTTTCATAGCAAAGAATATAATCGTGTTTTAATATACGGAAGACCTCGTTCACATCTACCAATTCAGTGAATACCAAAACGTAGGCGATCACCCTGGGAATACCTGTCGACAGTAGCCGGTAATAGAGAGAGAGAGAGAGAGAGAGAGAGAGAGAGAGAGAGAGAGAGAGAGAGAGAGAGAGAGAGAGAGAGAGAGAGAGTAATAGCACTGGAAATTAATTAGAATTAACGAGAGCAATCAACGGAAAAGAACTCTAATATTCATTGTGTGAATGCATACATGTATTTTCAACAGCCGCAATGACCTTTGACTCCAAGTTATGCTTCATAAATATACATACTATGGAAAAACAATTCTATGTTCATATAAAAAAATACATTTTCCTCTTCCTTCTGCCAGAGGAAAATTCTGAAAACTAAGCGCTTACGTCTCACGATAAGTAATTACCTACCCTATGACTTCACTGAGTATTTATCTTGAACTAACTGAGGGGTCAAGCAGAGGTCAAGAAACCCTACGTTAGTAGACAAGATGGTCAAACAGAAGGGCGGGGATTATAGCGGACCTGATGTCACCCGAAACCCTACAAATGGACAGTTTATTAAATTATGGGATACCTCTTTCTAGAGTCACTCCACATAACGGATGATGGTTCCCATTACGGAGGTTGTACTGCTTCTAAACTCTCAACGTGTCTTTTTTATTGCATTATTTTTTTCCTATGCTAATTCCTTCATAAACCCAAGCCTTAAACACAATGGGAGTTCAATTCAGATTAAATGATGAACCCACTTCTTTGTGAATAGGAAAACTTTTATGGAAAACGAAAGCAAGTGCTAATCCCACCAGCTCGGCAGCATAAGGATATATCCTCTGCTCCATGTAATCCAGGGTTCACTGATCTTGCAAGAAGGATACAGAGGCGTGGTGGGTGTTATATGGCAGCCTTGTGTTAAATTTTGGAGGCACTAAGTGTAGATTAGTACCGACGTAAAAGAGACCAGAAACAGCTGAGCCACCTGGCGGCGCAGTCAAAGACTATTTGGAAATCATGCGAAAGTAACGACATGAATCAAAAGGCTTATTTATTATTTCCCTTCTGTCAAAGAGGTAGGTGACAGGAGCGCTGCCTCAGGCATAACACCTAAAGTATACCGTATATAGTTTATTGAGCATGTTCACTGGTCCCGTTTATTGACACTAGACTTTTAACCTCCTCTATTCCCTAAATGCTTTCTGGTTACGTCTTCACTGAAATTCGAAATGAAACGAATGCAGTTCTCCTTCCTATACAGGACTTGAAACCACAGCCACGGATAGGGCGCAAAGCAAAAAAAAAAAAAAAAAAAAAAAAACTGTTGACACAAATGCTTCTGATCATTTACAATTTTCATATACATTACGTGATTTGTAAAGATCATCATTCAAGCGATTTCCTCTTTTAAAATTACTCAGAGAGGATCATTGTCAAAGATGTCCTGGAACTTTATACACTCCTGTCGATCCAAAGACCAAATAAAAGCCGAAAGTTTAATCTAAAGTTGAGGTCCATGTCTTATGAAAACAAAACCCATGCTTTACTGACACTTTAAACGAGCCCTGGTGATCAGGAACCAGCAGCAAGAGTTCCTAACGCAGAAAGTAAGTTAAGTAGAACACGTCAGCTAAAGTTAAGAAGCTGGCTTTAACTTCAAAATGCTCAAATAACTGAAAAACCCTACAGGTAAATCCGGTACACGTGGGCACCATTTCTCTTACATCAACAACCATTCCAAGGCCTCAGCGTCTTTCAAGACACTGAAGGTAAAGGTCGTAATCCGCGGAAACCACAGAACTGCCGTTAATATCTCCCGTAACTTGCCATACCGCGTAATGTCAACATACCTCTGATATGTCTCCAGGTGGCATGATCAGAACTCTAGATATCTTGTTTCTTTAGATATTCGCTTATGACTTAATAATAATAATAATAATAATAATAATAATAATAATAATAATAATAATAATTATTATTATTATTATTATTATTATTATTATTACTATTATCATTATTATTATTATCAAGACTCAAAATATGCAAGCATCCCTACCAGACAAAAAAATTGAAAACCATTAACTAGTGAAGCAATGTTCTACGTAACACAGTGGAAGCATAAAAACATTAGTTACCATTGTTATTTGTGATATGTTTATATAATCACAGGTACAAATCTTGATCAACGAAGCCTTGGATCGTCCTATTATCGAAGTTTGCGATAAAATTAAACTTTTTCTACACTTGACACATCGAAATGGGTATGTTAAAAAAATGGATACATTAAAAATGAATACATTAAAAGCCCTACCTTATAATCACGGAAGCTTCAAGTCCAGGAGCCCTAATTAATATCTAAACAATCCGGAATACACCATAGAGGAATAAAAAAAGGCATACTGTTTGTTACACCTTTCGTTTTTCTAGGGGCGAATCCTTTTAAGTCATATTCCCTATGGTTCCCTTGCGTCATCTATGCCAGCTAACAATCCATATTACTGTAACGACACGTGTTAGGTTGGGTCACTTCGTAGAATGATGCCCTTCAACTGACAATTACTGCAGACTAACCTGGCAGATCTTTGAACATATCTGTTGGTAAAATATATTATCACACTTAAAGAAGAATGATGTTAAATCATACCTCAGTATTTCCTACATCAGGATGCATCAGTCGACAGCGATTAAAAACCTTCTGGATAAAAGTGTATATTATGGAAAGGTTTTTCATTAACAAAAGTGAAGTTTAGGAAAGGAATCTTTACGGTTAAGGCATTAATCTGGTATAAATGTAAGTTTCGAAATACTGAAGCCAAGAACAAAACAGGAAAGTGTAAGCAAGATAAATAAAAGTTTAATAGGGAACTACAGAAGATCAATGCTCGCAGGAGATACGAGTTGCATTGTGATGAGGAGGAAAAGTTGCAGAAGCAAGTGAAACTTTTTTGAGAGATGGAAAAGTTAAGATGGATTGTTTAGAAGACGAAGTTTATGCAAAACAGAAAGATGCGAGAACGAAGTTGTCCTTTATATTAGTTTGTCGTTCGATGCACATAGTATCCATAGTTCTTGATCCTTTGAGGATAAAACAGCTTTGCACCAAAGCAAATGGACGAAGACTTATTACAAGTAAAAAATGCAAAGAAGTTTCTTCGGCGCAATTGCGTTTTCTGTACAGCCCCTACAGCGTATAATGCAGACCACTGAAAATAGGTCTATCTTTCGGTGATCTCGGTATAATGCTGTATCAGCCGCGGTCCATGGAACTTTAACCACGGCCCTGTGGTGGCCTATCCAGTATCGCCGCCAGAAGCACGACTATGGCTAACTTTAACCTTAAATAAAACAAAAACTATTGAGGCTAGAGGGCTGCAATTTGGTATATCTGATGACTGAAGGGTGGATGATCAACATACCAATTTGAGCACTCTAGCCTCAGTAGTTTTTAAGACCTAAGGGCGGACAGAAAAAGTGTGGACAGAAAAAAAAGTGCGGACAGAATAAAGTGCAAACGGACAGACGAAGCCGGCACAATAGTTTTCTTTTACAGAAAACTAAAAACTTTCAAATAAACTGCCAACATGAATTCTCAACAAAGACGACAACAGAATTTAATAAACAAGAAATACGGGTACATTACCACTTAAATGGATACACGTCCTTCGTAGAATTTTCTTACTATTGAAAACCGCAGTCTACTTGAAAAACCAAGTACCGTGGCTTTCAAAACCCGTACCACACTGGGTTTAATTTGACACTTACCTGAAAAGAGAAAAACAGTATGAATTTCATGTGCACAGACAACATTTGATATAAGTATATATAATCAAGAGCTACTCTGAAGTGACGAAGTATACTTATCAATGCGTTTAAGTAAAAGTGAGGTAAACAATATACATTGACATATATTTAAGCGTGCTCCTGTGAGCGAACAAGAATGTACATAAACTTGAGAGAGAGAGAGAGAGAGAGAGAGAGAGAGAGAGAGAGAGAGAGAGAGAGAGAGAATCAGCTTAATAAGTGCTGTCACTGTACAAAGAAATGGCTATCATGTCATGCAGAATAGTAAATGTTACAATCTACAGAAAATGTGTTAAATGTGCACCACTGAAAATACGATTTGTGCCATAGAAGCAAATCATACGGGAATTTCTCTCTCTCTCTCTCTCTCTCTCTCTCTCTCTCTCTCTCTCTCTCTTTAACACAAATATTTCTCCAACAGAAGAAGGATGTTTCTCTTTCTCTCCCGAGAGAGAGTGCGTTTTTCTCTATCTCATAAAACATTTCTCTCTCTCTCTCTCTCTCTCTCTCTCTCTCTCTCTCTCTCTCTCTCTCTCTCTCTCTCTCTCTCTCCAGCAAATGGAGCAACCCAATTCAAGTCTCGAGCTTGTCATGAATGCTTGGCAAAAGGAACTTGATATGGGATGAAAAATAATTCTTCCTCTAGCAAGGAGAAACAGAATGAAGAAAGTGCAAGATAAAGTAAATGTGATTTTTCAAGTAAATGTCATGCATGGTCTATTTTTTTTTCCTCATATTTTAAAAAGTTACTTATCTTCAGATTATGTTTTTGTCCGTCAAACGTTTCAGGTTTTAGCTGTTTATATCTGCTACGCTTTTCTAAGCTACGCTCTATGATGTGGCGATCTGCTTCGTGCGTTAATGTGAGGTTTGGTATATTCCATGGGAACGTGTACTTACGATACAAAAACGTCATTCACTTGAATATATTATACACATGGCTATTTTATCCTCAGAATCACAAATTAGGACGTGTACATTTATATATATATATATATATATATATATATATATATATATATATATATATATATATATACATATACACACACATATATATATATATATATACACATCCATATATATACATGTGTATATATATATGTATATATATACACATACACATCCATATATAAATATATGTATACATATATATATATATATATATATATATATATATATATATATATATATATATATATATATATATATATATATATATATATATACACATATACACACACACACACACACACACATATATATATATATATATATATATATATATATATATATATATATATATATATATATATATATTATTCACACATACACAAAAATTAACCCACACACATCACTTAATATCCAATTCACTATTCCTCAGGAATAACTTACACGCAACGGGAATTATAACTGATAAGTGCTTCGTCACGGGCAGAATTCGAGCCATCGCCTATTGTTAGTACCATTTGTAGTCTGGTAGCCAGCGACCCTTTTTTTCTGATGTTTTTAACAGTTGTAAATATTGATTTATCGAAAACTGTCAGCAATATTTACTGCTGACGTCATACAGTCATACAAAAGATACACATTCTAAAAAAAGTCTCACATTGCCAAGAAAAGCTTCAGGTTGATTTTCCATTATTTTTTTACTTGAGTAACTTTTATACTAACAACAACTAAGTGAAAAAACATTCTTGAATGGGAGGAAAATTATTAGTTTCATTTTATTTTTCGGTACGTTCCAACGCTTTAGCAAATGCTACAACGTTCTGTGGTTAAACCGCAAAGTAAGACTTCTTAAAACAAATGTAATTATACCATTTTTTATATTTTCTTCATGCGAAGTGATTTCGTATATACACAATACAATGGAAAGCTTATAGAAATAAAAAAATTAACAGACAATGAGATAAATAAACGTGACTGATATGGAAGCATATCATCTGACTCCCTCCCACAACAAAGAGCCATAAGTGGCACTGAAGACTATGATTTTTAACTCAACAAATAAAATCACTCGGTAAATCATCGAGTTCACAGTAAATTTTGAAAAGAAATTAGGATTTCTACAGAATTCACAGCAGTTCTAAAGTGGCTTGATTTCTCTTCAAGCATGGGAATATTTTAGACACTGGTTATTTTGATAAATGCAATATACAATTAACTGTGAACTAATATTTTATATCATACATTATTCAGTTTTACGATGTGCCAATTTTCGTGCATCATAATGACCTTAACGAAAAAAATCGAAAAAATGAACGAATATTAAAGATGAAAAAGTTTAAAAGTAACGGATAACTACTATAAAGAAGAGATATTTACGTTGACAGTGGCGAACGGAATGAGTGTTAAGATACTGTCATGCTCAATAAATTGAATGTAGTGAATCAACAATTCCAAGGTTTAAAAGTAACCAGTGAAAAAAAGCATCTTGTTTGAAAGTATCCAGTGTAAAAGCAATACGTTTAAGAGTGATCAGTGCAAAAGGAGGCCCAGTGCTTTGAAACAAGAACTCCCAAGGCAGTAGCGAAGTGAGGCAACGGGTGTGCTTGCGGAGTGAAATACATTTCTTGTGCGAATACAGTCAAGCTCGTGCAAAACGCAGTGGAGCTTCCAGCGAAGGTGAAAAGCTTATGCAGAAAAACCTACGAGTAACGAAGGCAAATGCCCAACGAAGTGCTGTGCGCGACACCAGATGAGAAGGAATGAACCAAAACAGGTACGATCACCGTGATTTATCAAATGCATTAGCTGTAGATTTCTAAATCAAGGAGAAAAAAAAAAAAAACTCGTGGCAAGTTTAAAGAAAGTGGTGAATTTCAAAATATTCTTGATATATCTCACTATTGGAATACCTTTGCCCGGTCTCTTTCTTGTTACTTCGGGCCACTTACTTTTTGAGGAGCACGTCCTCACGGGATTTCTCTTTCGCTTCCCGCTGCGAGGATCGTACCGAGGATCGGCCCGGGTAGTCCTGCGGGGCGGCAGAGCGCTCGTGTTCAGGCGGCTGAACATCCTGGTGAGGACGTCGGCGCTCGCGTGGAGGATCTCGTCCGTCTGCTGCTGCATGGCCAGCTGGTCCTCTTCATTGTGGCCGTGTGAATGCTTCTGCAGCACGGCCAGCTGCTCCGTCGTCAGATTCAGGTTGTCCATGCAGGAACAGCGGCGGCCTTCCCGGTTGTAGCCGGGAGTCGGGGAGGTGCGCGAATTGTCGCCGCTGTTGGACCAGTTGCGCTTCTGCGGGCGGAATTTTCGCGGCCATTTGTCGTAATTGACCGTCGGGTGCATGTAATTGACCTTGTCATGGCCAATGGTAGGCGAGGAATCCTTCGGCTGATTCTGGCGTAATTCCGCACACCGTACATGCCCAGCATGGCTGGTAATTGTTAAAAATGCGTTTCTCCGAAGAATTTACAAATGGGTTGGGTGGCTACCAGGATTGGTAACACTTAATAGCTATAAAAATAAATCCATGGTGTCGTGTCGTTCGTATTTTTATTTTTTGTATTTTTTCTTATAATATTCGTTCACTTTTCGTTCCAGTTTTCGGCATTTGCATATCTGACGTCATCTGAATAGTTGTTATTTGGAGAAAAGTAGCTTAATCCATAATTAATGAAGATATTTACTTGAGTTCATTTGCTTCAGAAGAGACTGTGTTCCAAGAACTCAAATCACTGCTCATTATAATAACGGTTGCTTGTGTGAACTAACTTACTTAAATCATAGTTAACAATCCTAATTTTAATCATTATCGAATAGTGTATGAATAAAAGGTGCCTGAAATTATCAATATATTTAATTAAACCACAGAATAAATGTTAGCTCTTACCAAACTTGAAAATCAAGATTAAAAAATAAAAAAATATGAAAATTTAAAGAGCTTAGTATGAAATCAACGGAAATAATAATAATAAAAAAATAATAATAATAATAATTTTCCGGAATTAAGTAATTTTTCCTAACAGAAGTTAGCACAAGTGTTACTGTCACATACATCCTTAATGACCCAAACAATGATGAGAACCTTGTACAAATAACTTCCAGTCCCTTTAGCCATCTCAAACAACTGCACAAAAATTTATATACAGGAAGTTGCCACCTTCTTACTATCAGTTATTATATTCCACACAATCGTGTATCCTGTTTGTTAAAACCTCTTTTCAAACACTTCTGGTATTCCACTGATCCATCACTATTTACCGTAAATATCTCTTTTCCTGCCCTCAAGTTTTTCACAATTACAGCCTACACTCTTTACACCTTTTTTTTTTTCTTATCAATAATACAAGGCTAAAACTTCTCAAAACAAACTTTCATTTCTCGACCTTTCAGCCCAAAGAACCAAACAAATCGGAGAATTTATTTCAAGTGATTCTATAGCTTTACTTCCGTGCACATTCAGCATTCTTCCAAAAAAGTACAAAAGAAGAGTTGGCTCCATAATGCCTTCGCAAAAACTTGTCTCCCGGTTCTTTTCTGTTTCGTCGGCTCTGATTCGCCCCCTTCTCTCGCTCTGGTATCCTTTATAGTGCTGATTCCTAAAAAACATCAAAGAATCTACCATTCCAATTCACCCAACTTCCCAGATTCACTGCTCTATCTTCTTAACATCCATTAGTTTTATGAATTTTTTTTTTTTTACAAAGAATAATTAATTTTGTCCCCTTACACAAGGTCAAATGCTTTCGAACATTTCGCTCTCATATCACCAGTCATTCACATTTATCAGCAGTTGTTATTAATTAATTAATTAATTTATCTAAGTACTTATTTGCTAGTGCTTTCTTTTTTTAATAACATGCAACTTTCATTTACCTTATGGGAAATCAGGCACTCCTCAGTCCACATGCAATTCCACAACTTTCATTCACATCACAGAAGCTACTAATCGCTCACAGCAGCCCTCCATTCATATACCGTAAACCAGTGGTTCTCAACCTTTTTTGGCCCATGCACCTTTTCACCATATGTCAGAATGTCATTCCCCCCTACTACTTTCCAAAATTGACTTCCTCATAAGGTGTATTCCAAATAATATGCATATAATACTAAAAATCCTTATTTTCTTCCGTATTAGTACATAACCTTTATATGCACAGATTAATTTTATAGCGTAGTTTTACACATTTAACAGTGATTGAACAGAAGTCGTTACAATCTCCCTCCCCATCCCCCACCCAGGGGAACTCTGAAATTCCCCCTGGTTGAGAACCACTACCGTAAACCATAAATCCTTGGTTCCTCAACAAAGCATCATCATTTCCATGGCAAGATTCATCTAGGTACAAAACATTACACTGTGACTTATCCATCTACTTTTAAACATTTTGCGTGGCTTTCTTTTTAAACATAATTTGATCCGTACGAACTTCCTGGCGGGCTAAATCTGCTGTTGTTACTTCTCTGTCTAGACTTACTCTACCGTTTCACTTTCTCGATTAAGTTTTATTTTGTATACGGAGCAACATATATTTCCAGAGTTCAAGTTTTCGCTGTCATACTGTCCCTCAAAAGAACGCCCTTCAAATTATTCGCCAGGAACCGTTCCTTTACTGAGAGACATTTAACAATGTGGTCAGTCATTCAACTACTTTCAGTTCTTCAGCTACCTCAGCCAACTTCTAAATCTTCATCCATGGACTGCTTTCTGTCAGATTAGTTCCTTTTCTTCTTCTACACTAGCCTCCCTTAAAATTTACAACTGTTTCAAAACATTTTGATTCAACTTGACTAGCTCTAAATGCTCAACCATCATTATCCCAATCTCTCTTCATTACTATCTAAAGCCAGAGTACATAGCTTTCAGCTTTTCAATTTTCTCTTCTTACTGCCTCCACTTTTGCCTTTCATTTTAAAACATTCTTCGCCCGCACAAATTCTTACCTCTTCCCTTCCTTATAAAGCACCCCTTCTACTCCTGGTCATTTTACTACCCAGTAAAACAACCTTCGCTTCTCACTTTCGGCCACTCATCTCCTCGCCATGACATTCAACACCTAACTTTTCCTTCTACTGTAAGTTAATCCATAACAGATAAATCATTGACACTTTTTTCTCTTTCCGAAGTAATTATGAAACCGATAATGTATTTCTAATAACCTAACCAACTGTTCTCTCCAGTCTCGTTCACTCTGAACATCCATTCATGGCTCCCTCTCTCTTAGTACCATAGTGGCAGCAGCAATAAGAGAGGGGTAGAGAGAGAAAGAATGCGAGTATCAAGGACCTCGTAATAACATCAACTTCGCAATAGCATCAACTCAAAATTTTAAGCGAAACTATTTTTTTTCTGGATTAAAATAAAAATCAAAATATCGAAGAACTAATGAGACATGAAAATTTCCTACGGTAGTAATAACGGTAACAATAACAGCATCAGCAGCATCAAGAACAAAAACAGGAATAATTATAATAGTAGTACATTATAATAATAACAATAATAATGGTAAAATCCAAAATGGGCTCATTACTAGGAACTGAACCTTCTTGTATATTTGATTTATTTGTATCCTTATTCAATATGATGCCTTATAATTTACTTCTGTGACCATCAATGCTTTATTATTTAGTCAGTAAGCTACTATAAAGTATGCCCATCAAAGATGTTCATATAGAAGTAATTTTTCAGTAACAGTCTAACATTTAATTCCACAGCAGTTGTGAGGATTCTCTCTCTCTCTCTCTCTCTCTCTCTCTCTCTCTCTCTCTCTCTCTCTCTCTCTCTCTGACGAGGAAACCGTTTTATACCTCTAAGGTTTAATAATTAATTGTGTGGATTATCTGCATTACAAAAAGTGTACAACTGATTAATGTTTATTTATAGTTACTAAAATATTATTTATAGCTTCTACTGCAGTAATAACTGTCAAGTCTGTTATGGTAGTGCAAGTTTAGATTAATACCACTACGTATTGCATGCTTGTGTAAGTCAATAACTACTGACTTATTTATATTGGCTGCTAATAATAAAAGTCATTTTACCAAAAAAATTTTAAGAGGAAGTTTAACTCAATGCTCGGTTTAATCTGCACAATTTCTGGATCAACCTTTATATTAGAATAACGGACCTAAATAAATAAAGGGCGTGCAAAATATAGTATTAATAAGTACCAAAAAATTATAATAATTGCCAATAATTCTAACTGTCTCAGAAACCACAGTGGAAATACTTCAGTGAATTTAATATACAGTCGTATCAATACTTGCAGGAGGTTCTATCGGTAAATATGTAAAACGTTTATAACAAAAAAAAAAAATGTGAAACTGGGAAGGGCTTATTGCTATTATAAAGAATGGTTAAGTTTTGAATCATTTTAGAGCATAACTTGTCACACACATAATGTATAATTTTCCGTGGCTGATACGTTACGCTGGAACACAATGAAATCAGAGTTATTGATTCTACTGTCATGAATGTCTACGAATGAAATCAATACAGACTTTGCCATTGCGTCACTTAAGATAACAGTGCAAATAAATTCCTCTTTAGCCGTAGTGTGATTAGGGCACAAAATTCATGACCCCGTAGGGGGCAGTGCCGTCAGTTCACCTCGTGTAGTGCACTGTAGGCATTACTTAAGGTTCTTTGCAGCGTGCCTTCGGCCCCTAGCTGCAATTCCTTTCGTTCCTTTTGCTGTAACTCCTTTCATATTCTCTTTCTTCCATCTTACTTTCCACCTTCTCCTAACAATTGATTCATAGTGCAACTGCGAGGTTTTCCTTTTGTCACACCTCTCAAACCTATTAACTGTCAATTTTCCTTTCAGCGCTGAATGACCTCATAGGTCCCAGTACTTGGCCTTTGGCCTAAATTCTATATTCCACTCAATTCAAAATTCATGACACTGGAACGGCATTTCACTTTATGACAACTGTGGTGTACGAGTCGTTTATAATCCATCATATCCCTGGGAATGAGGCTGCTGGCCCCAAGCCTTTTTCTTAAACTCAGCTAACGCTGGGAATGGATTACGAGGCTTGCACGCGTGAGCCAAATACTCTACTGATGAGATATATCTATCTATCTATATATATATGTCTATATATAATATACAAACATACATACATACATAAGTAATATAAATACACACACACACGCACACACACATATAGACACACACGTACACACACACACATATATATATATATATATATATATATATATATATATATATATATATATATATATATATATATATATAGTGTGTGTGTGTGTGTACGTGTGTCTATAACTCGTGCTCTTGTGGGTACGACACTCGCCTCACTAACAAGATTAACCACAGATAAGAAAGTGCCTCTTTTCAACTGAAGAATAAATTATGCACTTATTAATAAACCAACCATTGTGTGTCGTCGCGAATAGTTAGGAGAAGGCATGGGTCTAACAGCCCCACCCCAAAGCTACTTGCTTAAAATTTGAAGTATAACACTTCTGACAGTTACATAGTCTATAGGGAGAAGCTGTATCGCGATTCTTTTTATTTTCAGAGGAAAGAAGGCTCAGAATAATTAATCAACTTTCCAGCCCATTAACATGTGAAAAAATCAGGAAACCCGTTGGAAAGAAAGAAATTCCAACGTATATAAATAAATAAAATAGTGATTCTATTTCAATGTCAAATTTCAATTAAGTTTCAGAGAACCTGAAACATGTGTACCTTTCCATGTAGCTTTTAATATGATCATTATCATTTACAACATACACCATCCACATGGATCAAACCACAAAGAGGTCATTCATTCAAAATGGAAATTACCCAAGAACAGGCAACTGAAATACTCCAAAATTCCTGAGACCTGAGGTCTTTTAAAGCAAAATGACCAAGGAAAGCAGACTACCATTTTGACGGAAACTGTGTTTGCACACATATTCTCTCTCTCTCACACACACACACAAAACAAACTACTTACATACATACGAGTATTAGACCACGCACTAAGACTTTAGTCCTGAAGTTCTGTTTGACAAAATAAACAAGTATATGGATTTAAACACTTCCCACTAAGATAAATGTGAAAATACACATAGACCACAGGCACACACAACGACACCTTCAAATTTCGTAAGACTCGCAAGACCAAATACGCAGGTACCTGGGAAAAGAGTCGATACCTTTTATACAAAACACACACATACGACTAAAGGCTCCAAACCCCGGAAGGCTTACAAAACGATATAAACAAGTATCTTAGAGAAGTAGCGGATACATTTCGCAGTAAGGGACGTTTGCTTCTACGAGTCAACCACAAGCACACACACATACACACACACACACACACACACACACACACACACACACAAAAGCGCACATGACTTTAGCTTTAAATCCCCAAAGTCGAAATAAATAAGTATCAAAGGAAAAGGGGCCTGAGCCAAGTTTCCTTTATTACTGAAACTCGATGATCTTTCACAAGGGGATACATTTTCACAAAAAACTGCACCGCGATAAAAGAAACCGCCTCAGTGCAATGTCAAGAAAGGACGATCAAAGGGTAGCAGATTACAGACGCTTAAACGACAGACGGTCTCTCATATATATATATATATATATATATATATATATATATATATATATATATATATATATATATATATATATATATATATATATGTATATGTTGTGTGTGTGTAAACAAAACCAGTGAGTATAAACAAAAGCAATACTATTTCCTACTTCTTTCCCTTTGAGTTGTCTGAGTCAGGACACTCACTTCCACTCTGGCAGGGTAGTTTGTCCGAAGCCAACCAACTGACGAGTCCGTCGGTAGCTAAATTCTCCGTACTAGAAAGGCACGGAAAGAGACGGTGCTTAGAGGTTCCATGGTCTAATTATAGATTGAAAACCGGAGGAAAGTTGATGTAAGTGCGGTCTTTACTACGGTGGAGCCATAGGGTTATACGACCTTCTCTCTCTCTCTCTCTCTCTCTCTCTATATATATATATATATATATATATATATATATATATATATATATATATATATATATATGTATATATGCATATGCATGTGTTTCCTTGAGGGAAAGTCTGATCAAGATTCAATCTTATTTAGTAATAAGAATTATTTTTGTAAAAGCTGTAACGTTTCACAATTGCTTTTTTACAATTAATCAATCGCTTCTTCCTAACTTCAAAGACACTCTCAATGATGGTTGTTTATTGAAACAAATGATTAAGTTAATTACTGATAGCCTTGCACAATAACTCAATCGGTTTACAAACAAAACATAGTTCCGATCCATTGAAACAACAGACTTGTAGTGAGTCGTAAAAAACAATTGGAAACAAAAACCTTTCAAGGAAAAATTCAAATCATACAATAACATCAAAGAAAATCCTTGGCGGCTAACTCAGTGCAAAAAGGTAATACAATCAGTTAGCTGCGTTTGTACTATTCATTTCTGCAAATCTTTACCGGAGTGCAAATTGCCAGGTCGTCTATTTCTGAAGCTATCTTTGACATGGTCGTTATTTTTTCAATTATTTAGGCTTCATTCGCGTTTAGAAAACAATTAGGCACCTTAGTGTCACCAATTGAATAACAAACCACAAAACGTAACAATGAAAGCTACATCAACAACGACAGCAGCAATAATAATAATAATAATAATAATAATAATAATAATAATAATAATAATAATAACAAAATTATCTATATCATACTTAGCAAAGTTTGAGCATTAATCAAAACACAGATAAACTGAGTATTTTTGACAATGAATTTTCATGAAGAAAATGAAAATGTTCAAATACTATGAATACGTCAACTATCGTAGTTTAATAATAGAAGGTTATCATAGCTGTATTAATTAATTCATTACTTCATTTGCATATTATAATACATATTACAGGAGCCATGCACCAACACCTAGGGCTTTCTGACTTGTATTGGTACCATTTTTTTATATAAAAATAATCATCTGCTTAATTTTTATCTTGAACGTGGCCATTTTCTTATCTTCTGTCACTTTATGCAGTTTTTATTTGCAAATCTGCATTTGTTACTTTCTCCTCTCCCTCTTCTTTCTGTCTTTTTCAGTTTTCTGTAAACGAAAACTATTGAGATGGCTATATACTGTCCGTCCGCACTTTTTCTGTCCACCCTCAGATCTTAAAAACTACTGTGGCTAGAGGGCTGCAAATTGGTGTGTTGATCATCCACCCTTCAATCATCAAACATATCAAATTACAGCCCTCTAGCCTCAGTAGTGTTTTTTATTTAAGGTTAAGTTACCCATGATCGTGCGTCTGGCACCGGTATAGGCACCAACAACATAGGCCACCACCTGGCCTAGGCTGAAAGTTCCACGGGCTGCGGCTGATAGTTTCATGGGCCGTGGCTGGGAGATTCATACAGCATTATACGCTGTGCAGAAAACTCGATTGCGCCGAAGAAACTTCGGCGCCGCTTTGTAGGTCAGTGACCTTTTAGACTTGTTCACAGTGGATGTCTGTTCCTTTCGAATAATAATAATTATAGGCTTCTAAAAATATATTCGTCTCTGGATTACATGGTTCGATCGTTGTTTCTTTCCTTCAACTACCAAACTTTGGAACTCTTCTCCTGCTTCTGTTTTTCACACCTTCCATAAAATTCCCTCCTTTAACATGCGGATCCAGCGCTCATTACATAGTTAAGTGTTACCCTTTCCTTTTTCGTGCCTTATTTCCTTCGGGTCTGGGCTACCTCAGGGCAATAAAGAGAGAGAGAGAGAGAGAGAGAGAGAGAGAGAGAGAGAGAGAGAGAGAATACGATTACCATGTCTGGAATGCTTTAATATATGGCGATTTTTAAAGAACGACTGATAAATAAAAACCTAAACAATGGTTCACGTAGATATCTCTACATGATGGAAAAGGAAAAATAATACAACAGCGCTAAACTGACTTCACAATAATCATGGTCATCAACGCCATCTAACTAAATGGGGGTTGTCATTTAAGGAAGAAACCGATCCATACTATTTTAACATGAGTGATTTTAGAATCTTCCATCTCCTAACAAAATCGGAAAAATAAGGTTCTATAAGCAAAGGTCAAATATACGTGAAACCGCTTAAGAATTCATTGCCCTTATCTTGCCCAGACCCGATGATAGGATGCAAGATATGGGAAGAAGAAAGGGGAAAAAATTAAGATTCTTGTTCCTTCGAAGGAAAGCTCACAGCTCCTAGAATGGTCCTATAAATCTTGAAACGAACGGCGAAATTGGTTCATTAGTCATCTTTATCCCACGAACGATAGATTTTATGATAAATGTTGCTTGATCTGGAACAGACGTCAAGAACTAATGTTAAAAGAACTCTCGAGGTGAGGGATAAATGCAGATATGAAATTTGAACAGCATCTCCAAAGGCAAGGGCTGAGCTACGTATATGAGAGTTTTAATATTATTACCATCATTAGCAGCACCGCCAGTAGTATTCGCAGTTAACCGGCTACACAAAGTGGTTTTGGTGAATGGAAAATTCATCAGTAAAAGACAATGTTAGTTATGGATGAGAAAAAAGACATGTGAACTATCAGAAAAAAAAATTGGTGTCAAGATTTCGTAAAAAACAAATCATTGTGAAAGGAACAAACAAACTTTATATTTTCTTGATTCAAACAAAGTTATCAAGCTATATATATAAAAATGGATGTATGTATATGTGTGCATGTGTGTGTGTGTGTGTGTTCCAGCATAACTTTGAAACACATTGAGCAATTTCAACCAAATTTGGTATATATATGACTTACTGTCTGGAAAAGAATACTGTGGGGGTAAGACATCACTAGCACCAAAGGGCACCAAAGGGGGTAGTGGTGGGAAGGGCCTCCTGAAATGGGACTGGTTCTGCCAACAGACTTCATAATTAAATAAACTCATACCTCCGGTATACATATTATGACTTACTATCTGGAAAAGAATGTTGTCTGTGGGGTAAGACATCACTGGGACCAAGGGGTGGGGGTGAGAAGGGGGTGATATGCAAAAATAACCGAAAATGACAGATATTAGTGTCTAATCCATGGTTTTCGAGGTTGCTAAGATGAATGGTGACACTTGCGATGACCTTTAATCCCAAGTTCAGCACCGATAGGAAGGGCGGGTGAGAAGGGGTGAAAAATAAAATGTTAAAAATATCCGATATTAATGGCTAATCCATAGTTTTCGAGGTCGCTGAGATGAATAGTGACCCTCCCAAAGCCCTATAATTCCAAGTTCAGCCCCAGTTGAAATGAGGGGTGAGAGGGTTGGAATACAAAATGTCAAAAATGCTGGGCAATGTAACTGAAGCAACTATCTTAACAGGCAAGGAAGAGAGTGAGAGGGAGAAGAAAGAAGTGAGAGAGAGAGAGAGAGAGAGAGAGAGAGAGAGAGAGAGAGAGAGTTTGTCATGTAGAGTTTTGCAGGGCAGCGC
The DNA here is from genome assembly GCF_040412425.1 of Macrobrachium rosenbergii. Taxonomy (NCBI): domain Eukaryota; kingdom Metazoa; phylum Arthropoda; class Malacostraca; order Decapoda; family Palaemonidae; genus Macrobrachium; species Macrobrachium rosenbergii. The sequence goes on from NC_089757.1 coordinate 14,884,360, forward strand.
CGAGTTGGTCAGCTAGTATCATAAACACAATAACGAAGTCTGAAACCCCAATTCTAATAGCATATTTATAACATGAGGTCAAATGGGATGCAAATCCCCCATCCCACGACATGGTTCCCGTTGGAAATGTTTTATCATACATTTCCCGGAGACTGCGCCACATATTTTTAGCACACTTCCGGCAAATGTTTCTAAACTGGCGGCAAAACTGAAGCAGTCTGTGCTTGAGTCCTTATTGTTAAGACAGGCCAGGAAAAGTGTTCCTGGGCCAGTACCTTGAGCAGCTAATGTTTGCAATACAAACCCTAAAGTTTCCTGAACGTTTCCTGTGTTTATACCCATAACAATTCAGTTGATGACAAAGAAGCGTGGACATGTATGACTACATTTTGCCTCAAGTATTGGCCAAGTGTTGCAGGGTGCTGCAAGATGGCAGTAAGCGCTCTCAAGTCGGCTCTGATGGCTGGCTGGGCCCTTAGGTCCATACCAAACTTCTTTTACTTTGAACATTTAACCACGCCTACGTTTTGCCCTTCGTAGCAGGAGGTCGTTTCAATTCTAAATCAGCCAACCAGCCGTTCTCCGGTCTCACTGAAAAAAGACCCTATACAGTTCTCTTACGGGATAACGGAACAAGATCTTAATACCAGGCCCTTTTGGAACTCTCATACGCTTCACTTATCGCCCCCAAATATCCTTGTACAATGAACTCAACCAGAGAGAAAGGACGTGATCGGCCTACTAATGTATGCTCGGCCAAGTTAACCCGGCTGCGGAAAGCCCTTGGGTACAAGTCAAAACTTGCCGTGTTAACGAGGACATGTTTTCAGAAGTTATCTTTTTCATTACAATATTGTTAATGAAAACTGGGTTCCCAGTAGAGTTGTAATACTCATAATATTAATGTTAATATAATAGTAATATTCTTTATGATAAACACCTAATATAGTAACAATAATGGAGAAAGTCCACAGCTAACGCCTTGTTGCTTTTACCAGAAAAATGAAAAACATCCGACTATTCGTTAACAGTTTGTAATCTAATTTTCGTGACAGTGCTGTTCTTTTCACAGTAAGGAGAGTAATTATGCAATTCTTCTACGACATACATTAAGTACAACATCAAAGTACTTCTACAACACATTTCTACGTGATGTGTAGAGACAGCTGAACTACTCAACAAATGACAATGAACGAGAATGAATAATGTAGAGGATTTTATAATAAAAATAATTATTAAAGAAAGACCTCTAAAAATAGGTGTTTTGATAATAAAATATAAAATAATAAATCATGTAAAAATGGGCTATTTAATATTAATTAAATTATTAACTATAATTAAAAACTACGAAAAAGAAGGATAACAAGAAAGAAGCATGGGCTTCATTATCAGTACCTAAACACAATCGAAGTGGTACAGGTCTTCTAATATAAAATTAGGTGATCAAAGTTTAATTATAAATACTACGTTCTCAGATTATTAGGTTTTTCTTAAATTTTGGAACCGTAATCGCTCTCTAAGTACCATTCAACATATTTTGAAGGCAAGAACTGAGAAACAGAATAATAAATAAATAAAAACGCCTATATCACAGCGTATTACCACAAGCTGCGGATTAAAACACTCTGAAGATTTAAATGAGCTACAATTTACAAAACAGACCATGGGAAAAATACCTCAGAACTCTTAGCCACTCTAAAGCTAAGCTAGGGTCCTGACGCAAGAAAACGAACTATGGGAGACATTCCTTAGAACTCTGAACCACTCTACAAATTAGGCTGTTCTACAACTCATCGTTGCGAGATTAAAAAAACCTCGGAGGCTGTAACACTTTCTACAAAATGAGCTAGAACTACAGAGCATCAAATGCCTTGGAACTACCGCGATATGAAATCAGCTGGACTCTATAATTCATCACAGAAAACTTTGTGAAAAAAACTGTTAAAACTTCAAATAGCACTACGAAATTAGCTAGGCTCTACAACTCAGTACAACGAATTTATGGGAAAAAATACCTGTGAATTCTACAAAAATCCCAACGAAACCAGCAAGAATCAACAATTCTTAAAACGAATTATGAAGAGAGATAACTTAGAAATTTAAATCGTGATACGACATTAGCTATGAACTACAGAGTGTAATAAAGAATGAAGATACGAGTTCTTGGGGACTCTCTCAGCTAGGGTCAACATAATCAGGAATCTGCCCCAGTCGGAATACGAGCGAGAAGGTCAATGTCACAAAGGTCAGGAAAGATCAAGACCAAAGGAAAACCTTGAGAATGTCAAACCTAAAGATCTGGATAGATTTGACGTCGAAAGGAGACATTAATAGAAGTCTGAAAATGGCATAATTTTGCGTCGATCCAGTCGTAAATATTGATTGACACGGGGAGAGTTCGCATAATATAATGGGGCAAGCAAATACACTCGGTCCATTTTAAAGAGCAGAAGGGAACAGCGACCAAGGCAATAAATCACTTCAAGGTCAAAAATTATGACACTGATGATAAAGCAGGAAAAAATGAATTCGAAAAACCTGTGAATGGAAATGCAACGACGAAGAGAACAATGAACTGGAAGTTGGGGTATCACGAGGAAACAGAATTCACGATAAATAGTAGTCATATAAGGGAAGAGAGTAAGAGAAATAACTACAGAGAGCACATACATTTTGAAAGATTGCAATAATGACGATCAAAATCTAACAAAACTTAAGGTAAGACAAGATAAACAAAACAAGCCTAGGACCTAACAATGCGTAGGGAAAATAGTGTAATGTGGAAAAATGTGAGTGGAGGAAATAACGTCAAATAATAAGAAATGAAGGATAAAATTAAGAGCCATGTTACCACATGATGAAAGATATTGAATATTGAATCCGAGACCCCATGGCAAAACACTGCCATTGAATCAGAGGCCACAAGATTAAACGATAATGGCAAAATGGCTATAAGACAATATGGTTATAATAAATCCGAAACCCCAAGATTGAGACGTCAGACCCGAATGGGCATGTGATGGCTAACGATAAGGATACAACCAAGTGGAAGAATAAAGATGAAGTGAAAAAAAAAAAAGCGATTACGGGGGAGCACGTTGAACTACAAAACAAAGTGGCCAAATAAGGGTCGATGCTAAGGCAAAGAGAACTGTTTGCCGAAAAGAAGTTAGGCTGGGAAATGAACTCGTTAGCTTACCGCCATAGTATTTCCACTGGAGGAAAGGAACACCATTCACAAGCCAAGTGGTCTTGTAGCGGAGACAGAATGAGAAAGATATGCGGAGGCAAACAAACCTGACAATGAACTTTTCATTTCGAAATTGAAAAGACAAACATTCTGCACCTAGCAAAATTAGTTCATGACATCTCAAGACAGAAGAAATGTTTCCAGTACCGAAGAGAAAATTGTTAGAAAAACTTGGTCAAAGAATCACGATGAAACAACAGAAAGAAAACTTTTACTTAGAAGTACTGCGTGCCAGTACTAAGAAACCTGAAGTTCATTGTTATTACCAAGACCACTTATACAGCTTTTGAACTTGGGGAACACTCAAAAGAATTTAAGAAAATATCCATATCATAAGGTTATAAACAGTAATTTTGTTGAAGCCTAAATAAATGCTCTCTTCGTCTGAGTTTTGGGAATTAGAAAACGAATTAAGATACAAAAGAAGGACTTCCAAAATTAACAGCAGTAATAGGATAACTGGAAGCAATGCAATATCTTAAGGGCACTTTTCAGCAAGTTTAGTAAAAGGTGAAGTACGGGATGAATTGCCTTCAAAACCTAAGCAAGGTTCTCAAAATATAAGTTTAAATATTTGACAGTAAGACAGTACGCTACAGCAAGGAGTACAAAAGGAACCTATGGAGTAACAAGAGTTGTAAGATCTATTCATTCACTCACGCACATAGCGAGAACGTATAAAGCTACTGAAAATTTATTACAAAAAATAATAAATAAATAAATCAGCAATAAACAAGTACTACAAGTAGTATCAAAACTGGGTAGACTGCAACGAAAACTTCCTTTCTTTATGACTACAAAGCACAGGAAGACTAACATCTCTGAAAAGAATACCAATCATAGCCTTACGGACAGAGAACCATGGATCTAGACGTAAACAATAAACAAATATAAATGACAACACCAGCGGAAGGGGACAAACGATGAGGTGAAGGATAGCACAGATGTCTCTTTTTTCAGTCTTTTTTCACTAGAAGTACGCCATCACGGGACAGAGGTGCCACCTACGGGGGAGGAAGGGAGGGGAGGGGAGGGGAGGGGAGACAAACATCTTTCTCGACTTACTTGCTGGCGCACTGCCTTTCCTGTCGTTCGCTCGGCCTGTACCTAGGATCAGTGGGAGGAAGATTCGTTGGAGGGGGTCGGCATTTGTGTTAAGGCACGTGAACATCTTGGTGAGGACGTCGGCGCTGGCGTGAAGGATTTCGTCCGTCTGCTGCTGCTGCAGCAGCCAGCCATCCTCTTCCGCACTGCTGTGGTCATGCGAGTGCCTCCTGAGGGCAGTGAGCTGCTCGGAGTTCAGGTTCAGGTTTTCCATGCAAGAGCACCTGCGGGGGCGCGTCCGATGGGGACTCCAGCGTCACTTCGGCACTGTTAGTCCAGCGTCGCTGAGGACGTATCTTACAGGGCCATTTGTCGTAATTGATGGTGGGGTTGATGTAATTCACCCTGTCGTGGCCTATCGTAGGCGGGGATTCCCTACCGGACATATTCGCATACCGCCGCATGCGGAACTTCTGCCCGTACATTCCCATCATTTTGCCGGTGGTTCTGAAGAGCTAGCTAATACGGCAAAAGTTTCGGCCCCAAACAGGGGGTACGAAATGGTCCTCTCCCCTGGCCCCCTTCCCGCCTTTTGTTTCTTCTCACTGTCTTTTCACCAGCCGTAACACCCTCGACGACTCCTGAAGAATGCAACACATCTTGGGGAAAATCACTACATCCTTACCAGAACTGTCCCCAGAGTCGACTCAGACTCTTATCCGAGTCAAAAGACACACCTGTAATTACGCTTTCGCGGAACTATTGAATGTGGAGTGTTTCCATCACTTACACAGTTACGTCATTTTTCAACCTTCTGAGTATTTTAATACGCACAGCTATAAGATGCCGATATAAACAGTTGAAAATTAAATAATTTGTCAAGACCTATAGTTATGCTATATCCCTGTTTCTCCCCAAAAGAAAAAACTGCGCAAATTCTTACCATGAGTTTTTCGGATAGTAATGAATGTTTCCTCACACTATTGTAACTCGGACTGTCATTTACAAAGATCGTCAAAAATACTGTAAATAACTATTATTTTTGTATCGTTTCACTAAATATTAAATACTGAATAAATAAATAACCACACACAAGTATATCATCTCTGTGTGCAATGGATAAATAGAATATTTTCCTATTTCACTGATTACAGATAAAGGTAATCCACCAAATTTTCACTTCTTTTCGAATAGCTCCAAAAATTATAGTTCAGTAATGTAGAAATTTGAGCCATGATACTCGTAAATAAAATTGTCATAATCAATAGACCAGATTAAAAAAATTAATCCTGTCTCTTCTTTCACAGGTAACCTAATAAGTTGAAGAGATGATAAATCAAAACATCAATGAAAAGACATGCTAATGACATTAAGTCCCAGTAGCTGATTAAAAGGTTTCCGAGTATGACAGATCTTCAAGACAATTTATTCACCACAAAAGATAAAGGAAAATTATGGCTGTGCGTTCTAGGTCCAGCAAGTCTGTTGCATTTATAAACAATATCCTTATAACTCTGACCCAAAATGAGGGCAAATACGAGCTCACTAGAGAGGGATATTTAAAAAAAAACTTAACGGAGGTGAAAATTGAGTTATATCTGAATTTAAAACTTCTTCCACCAAAATAAACATAGAAAACTAAAGAAATGAAAAGTCGAAAAAATACTTAAAAATACATAATTAAACCAGGGTCCAAAAATGTTTGTAATCATCATTACTGAGATACGGATGAAAAAAGAAGAACCATTATTATTATTATTATTATTATAATCGTACATGTGCTCTACACTGATACCTTTATGTTCCTGTCATATGCTCTATCAAGAATTCGCTTTGGAATAATCAGTGAGATACAGTAGATTTTCCCATGACCCTAACATCTTGACCGCTGTGAGGTCTACGTATTTAGTAATACATTTTTAATGGGTTGACCTTAATAAACAATTCTAGTTCAGTTTCCCTAAAGCATACACGCGACTCGGTCATTTTCTGTTATCAAATCTCTCTCTCTCTCTCTCTCTCTCTCTCTCTCTCTCAAATCGTCCTTGACATTTCTTACCGTCTAAAGATAGCTACGGTGTTCTCTGTAAGGATACTGATCATTGGCGATATTTCGGCGATTTCGAAATGAGGACCCTTACCTCTCCCTCAAAAAAAAAAAAAAAAAAAAAAAAAAAAAATCGTCGTTCTCTCTCTCTCTCTGAAAACATCTCTCTCTCTCTCTCTCTCTCTCTCTCTCTCTCTCTCTCTCTCTCTCTCTCCAGAATTCTCTTTTCTATAGTAAATCTACATGATCCAATTAAAAATACAGGTGACCATTTCCTCTCACCAAATCTCTGTTCAACAATATGTAATTGGATCTAAAACAGATACATTCTCTCTCTCTCTCTCTCTCTCTCTCTCTCTCTCTCTCTCTCTCTCTCTCTCTCTCTCTCTCTCTCTCTCTCCAGAATTATGTTTTTATAGTAAATCTGCTACGATCCAATTAAGAATACAGGTGGCCATTTCCCTCTTACCATATCTCTGTTCAGTAATATGTAATTGGACCGAAAAAAAGATACACTCTCTCTCTCTCTCTCTCTCTCTCTCTCTCTCTCTCTCTCTCTCTCTCTCTCTCTCTCTCTCTCTCTCTCTCTGAAGAAAATGAAAATCCAACCTGATCACAGACTGATTTAAGTAAAACTTCATGCACGGCGAGGAAGATTTCCATTTGTTCCAGAAGAATATCGAATCGATAACTGACGAGAGAAGGGGATAGTAATTTGTCTATCTGAAGAGGTTTACAATAATGAGCAATGATGGATTGAACTTGCTCCGTTCTGTATTGCTTACGCGAGCTTATAACAAGTTTGGGTTCTTTTCACACACACACACACACACACACACACACACACACACACACACACATATATATATATATATATATATATATATATATATATATATATATATATACCACAGGCAGACAGACATACATACATACACCCCCTTGGGTGTATATTTTCCTCAAGAGAATGAATTGAATATTAAACGACATTTGTGTGTGTGTGTGTGTGTGTATATATATATATATATATATATATATATATATATATATATATATATATATATATATATATATATAGACAGATATATAGATACGCAAGCCTGTTTATATGCAATATGAAAACAAATATTTAATAAAAAAAAATATTGTACATTCAAGCACGTACGCATATCAACGCTGGTGAAAAATTTGTCCTTGTACTAAATTCTGTACACAACGAGATTTGTGGTCTATTATTTTTAACTCATAATTCTGTACGTGACGATTAAAACTTAACATTATAAAAGAATAAATATGGTACTTCAAAAAGTTCCTTTATAAAATATTCCTCTGTCCAAAATGTTTTGCATAAAAAAATATTCACATTTTAGTAAAAGGTCACCATTCCAAAATTCAACTTAGCTCTATAAAACTTCACTTTGACATGTACAAAAAAATCCTTCGCATTAGTAAGAAAGAAATTCCACTTCCAATCTTCTGAATTCCTTGCATTAAAAAAGCTAACATTTCGGTTAAAGGTCACTGGTCCTATCAAGGTCGCAATGACCTTTATCCGTCACAAGGCCGCATCTCAAAGAGGTCTACGGAATACCGGTTGCAACTGAACTGAGAGAAGGCATTCAATGGGCCCTCAATAGGATTTCTTGAATTCATTAATTGTTGCTATTGTAGAAGATCTTGACTTTTACCATATGTCACCCTCAAGGTTACATTAGGGGCCCATGTGACTTTTATCACATGTCAGCTGAAAGGTTACATTTGGTGTCCCTGCGACTTTTATCACATGTCACCTGAAAGGTTACATTTGAGGCCAATGTGACTTCTACCACATGTCACCTGAAAGGTTATATTAGGCGCCCCTGTTACTTTTACTGCATCACCTTCAGAGGATCTTCGGTGACCCCCTCCCTGACTTCCCCCATGTGTCACCTGCAAGGTTACATTAGGTGCCTCTGTTATTTTATCATGCGTCACCTATATGTAATATGAAATGAAAGGTATCCTTTCGACAATGACCATAAGATTTAAACAAACAAGATCAGTTGTCTATGACGCAATGGTTTTATAACCTACTCCTTTTCAAGTTGCACGTCCATCATCATTCAAGGACTCATGTCCATTAACACTCTTATAGCAGGATCTCACACACATATATGAGAGAGAGAGAAAGCGCGAGAGAGAGAGAGAGAGAGCACTACCCATACTTATGTGAGTATTTTTCTTGTGCGGGATAAGCCAGATCAACTATTGGAGCATGGAAACTGCTATTCGTTTAGACTTTAGACCATATGCATGTAATTCGCAGCGCCAGAGACACTGTGGAAATTAAAGACTCTGGAAATCTCTTCATCTTTCTGTGCTTTTCCCTAAAAGACTGGTCTAGCATCGCCTGAGACGAAAATCTATTGCTACAGGTTTATTAATAACCGATACTGGTACGTATAAAATATTAAATTGCCTAAAGCAAACATCCAGACTGCAATACGAGGTCAGTGATTGCACGTGACCTCACACTGAAACTATAACGGTCATAATCGATACATTCCTCTTGGCCATAGCCAGTCCAATAATCAAAATTATGTACATAAATAAACACACATCTGAGCAAAACTGGTAAAGATAGCTCATTAGTGGTATTGATGGGGATAATAGCATGCAATGGAATTTTTTTTTTAAATTACAACTTATAAAAAGAAAATTCTCAAAGAACCAAAAGATTTTTTTTACTGAAAAAGAAGTCTTTTTCTTGAAAGAATTTAGGTAATCAAACATGATAATCTCTGTGAGTCAAATGAATGGTGCTGACAACACTATACATGGACAGGTGGAAGAGTAGATGCATACGAGAAAAAAAAAAGAAGTTCGTTTCATTAACAGTGAGGAAGAACAGCGTGATCCAACGTTTACCAATAGCAACAGTCAAATCTACCTGTTACAGGTGTGGCATTACAAGAGCTGCTGCAATATATACGATCATTCGCCATGCCCTGTCTCTCGGCATGTCCTGTGCACCTAAGATGCCCCGAAGTGGGGAAGGGCATAACGTACCTGGTCTTCTTATGATGCCTGTCTTTGTAGTTGGCATACGCTCCGATGATAGCATACTTTATATAGCCCTTGACTGACCACGGTGCCATGCCCAAAATCTCAGTCCGGGGGACATGACATAGCCACGAGACAACGACTGAATTCTAACCGCATGGCATCAACCGAGTCTAGCTATACCCCGAGGTCACGGACTGAGGTTACGAAAAGCTGATCAGTTGTTTAAGAGAGGGAGTGAACGAATAACTTCCTGATCGTCTGAAATGAACTTAACGGGGATACTGAGTACCGGGTAAAAGGGAATTCATTCTGAATTTCTGTCTGCGCAAATTTATGGTCTGTTAAACTCATTCTTAATCAAAATCTTGGTTTTAAAATTTTTTTCATTTTCTGGGGTGAACTAATGGGGTATATTTGAAACCAGTGAAAGGGGAAACTATCATTTTTATCTTTTAAGTGGGGCTTAGTTTAGATCTCCTAACATACGGACTCATAACTACAATTTTAGTTTAGTAATTCCCGAGTCATTCCAGTTTCTGGAATGAAATAATCAGAGCTTCTGGATACCAGTTACTGGATAATTTATAATTTAATTTCATTACCTAAGTATGTTCCGAGTGTTTGCCTAGTCTTAAACACAATGTGTTTAGTTAAGGACAGACCCCAAGTTGAAACATTTGACTTCCACGAGCCAAAAAATCCCAACACGGGTTCGTGTCACTAATAAGCGTGCATAGCGGGTGACTGTTGTTGTTGTTGTTGGTATGTTTAAGTTGGCTTTATACCAGCACGGGCTCTTGTTCTTGGGTAGCCCGTAAAAACATGTGACGTCCACAAACAGATGTGTTCACCAAAATAAAACAGTCAGTGATACTGATGAACTAAATGCAAAATCCTGACTCGTCATTTTCATGCTATAACTGCTGTTTTTACTTCCGGAATCTAAATCCACACACGACCCAAACTTCGACATAACCCAGTTCTCAATCATAGCCTAAGTTCATAACAATATCCTCGACAATTTCGGAGTCCCATGTGATTTCGCTATGCGAGATACAAGTTGAAAATCGAACGTAATGTTGTAGCGAAATCTAATATCCAGCAGAAGGGCGTTAATCTTTGAGATAAAGATAATTACTTATTGGAGAAGTTTCCAATAAGCTATCTTTCAGAACTTAAATACTTTTAAGCTTTTGTTGGTACTGTGCTGGTCTTTATTAGGAGTTATCCCGACGGATAAACCTCATTATAACAAGAAGTCAGATTGTCCAACACAAGTTTCACAGTTTTCATATAAGCATCCTTAACACTGTGAAGAAACAAGTATCTTTAAAGACTGATTCAATTAGCAAAGGGTCATTAAAACCCTTAATTTCATCGCAACACGAACGCGTTGTTGAAATTGGTTCCGTCACCATCTAGGCTATTTCTGAAACGTTTTGACAGTGTTTTCGGAAATAAAGTGATTAATATACCGCAGACACCAGACTAGAAAGCGAAGTGAAACCAAAGCACTTCTGTGTTAGAAAAAAAAAGAAGCACGATACAGCACATACCCAAACGTTTTGGCAGCTCAAAATCTTGATATTCTGTGCAAACACACATACACACACAAAGAGAGAGAGAGAGAGAGAGAGAGAGAGAGAGAGAGAGAGAGAGAGAGAAGATGAAATTACAAGATAACTCATACCAGCCACTGATATCTCCGATAAGCACTAAATGCATTATGACGAAAACAAAGAACTCGAGTTCGTATCAGGAAATTTGAACCATAATTTAAAACCAAAGATTACATACAGTACTCTCGATTCTCAATTATTCCAGATACCTGCTTTTCAGGACTAGACACAGGAGGACAAACATACTCTTAAGCCTTCTCGCCCGTCTTGAACGTTTCTTGTTCCCTTTTAAACACGTAAACACACGCACATTCTTTTATAAGGGTGCTGACAAAGTGAAATGTGAAGTGTAAATACCGTAGGCTTATCTATGACTACTGGTCACATTCACCAGATCTGCGGAAAAATCAAACAGCTATGCAATGACAGCTCCACTTCTTGATTTCCTAATATTCTTGGCTGCTGGTTTTACTCAGATTCTATGAAGAAACAATCGTTAAAGGTAATAAAGAATAATCCTTTTCCTTCACTGATCTTCGAACTCGAGTCTAGGAGAACACTGCGTCCAGCACTTTGACCACCTTACTCCGCTATCGTTGATTGCATCTACTGACGTTTACGAGCCTACGAGGATACGAAATGTAGCATCTCCTCCCTCGAAGAAAATGATGAAGGTAACAGAACATATATATATATAATATATATATATATATATATATATATATATATATATATATATATATATATATATATATATATATATAATATATATATACAAACCCTCCGCTAACAGAAATGAAATAAACTATCCGGTTAGCTGGTGACGGTGCTCGTGAAAACCAAATATCTTAAAGATCTCGAGAAAAAGGGTTCGTGATTTAGGTGGATTAACATCTAGCGTACTGCACAAAGTAATTCCCAAGAAAGACAAACTTGTATAAGACTGCAAACGCTCCTCCTCTTTCTCTCTGTCCGAAAAAAAAAAAACTTCAGGTAACGGAAGAATTTCTAGTATGTCTTTTTATAGCACCTCGGGTACTTCGAAGAATTAGTTTTGCATCAGTTTATTCATTTACAGCAAAGTGCAGACAAGTATAGCTAGAACCATGGTAAAAATCTCGAACTGGGATATGAAAGACACTTTATTCGTTAAGAATAAAGTGTTTTCATATGATAATTTGATGATTATCACATTTAACTGCCTTTTTATACAGGATATAAATGAATATAAAATTCTACTGACAGAGAAATTCCGGGCTAATTTTTTTTAAATATCTAACAACATATAAGAGAACCCAAGTGAAATATAAAAAAATATTTAAAATTAATTAGATATCACAAATAACAAAGAATCGCAAGAGGCCAGCGATAAAAACACGAGTGAAAGAAAACGAAATTCGATTAGATTCTGACTAAAAGAAAATGGAGACGGCATTAATGGGGAGGAACTGACAGCATCGGAATGTACAAGAAGGTCAAGGTAACGAGAGAGAGAGAGAGAGAGAGAGAGAGAGAGAGAGAGAGAGAGAGAGAGAGAGAGAGACGTATCAAAGAAAATATCTAATCCTATCTGGACAAAAATCAGAAATAGAGAATAACAGTTAGATACGGACAGAAACTGCGTAAGTAGCAAATAGAGTCCGTTGGCATACTTAGATAAGAGAGAGAGAGAGAGAGAGAGAGAGAGAGAGAGAGAGAGAGAGAGAGAGAGAGAGAGAGAGAGCTCTTGACCGACAAACATTACACTGCACTGTAAGGGTAAAGTAAGTCACCGCCGTAGAGTAAAGAGTAAAGGCTTTCAAAAGTATTTTATTAGATGAGAAACCCTACACAAACATATACACACTCTCTCTCCGGGGCTTCACTGGGTACACACACACACGCGCCCACACACTGATAAACGCACATAACTGTGAGTTTAACAGAGCTGACACAGTTGACACACAAACAAACGTTGGCCGAATTTTTTGTTAAGGCAGAACTGATGCAGATTACATACATACAGAGTAACCTTTTTTTTTTTGGTTTGCCATAATTAATAGCGATACCACTGACAAACACAGACAAGAATTTTGGGTATGACAGAAATAAGAAGGACTCAAGCAGTTATAATATTACTTAGCTGGTTTGAAAACTGCTTTCACTTGAATCAAGTAATGTAAAATGAAATCTTGAAAACTATAAAAGCTTCAAGGAAACAGTTTGGTTCCCCCAATCCAACAGCAAAAATTGGACGATAGTACAATTTACGAACGAAAAACATATTGGAAGCCTTAACTTCGATATGCGATCAAAATGCGGTAGAATGTACGACAAAACATCATCGTTCTCATGATCACACCACTTATCAGAAAATAAATTAACATAATCGATGTTAACGCCGCCCCCCCTCCCCACTCCTTTTCCTCTCTCTCTCTTACTCTGTCCCTCTCTCTCCATGTTTATCGATATCGAAATCCCAATCGTCGAAACTCTCTCTCTCTCTCTACGTTTATCGATATCGAAATCCCAATCGTCGAAACTCTCTCTCTCTCTCTCATGAAACCCATTTCTCCCCACCTTACATGAAAAGTGCTAACGCGATCTCCCTCTCCCTACCCACCTCCCATCTGCCATTCTCACCCTGTAACACCCCAACCTCTCTCCCACCTTCAGGAACATCAATTGTCGAAGGGCAGGGGGAATTGATCGCGCCCATAAATTATTCAGTCGGGCACTTATGACTCGATGCTCAGTTCTAAAGCTATATCGAGTCATCCTCCGGCGCTGTCTAAACACCAGGACGCCACACTTCCCCAATAAAAAGATCTGTGCTGTTCTTAATTGCTCCGCGGAATCTGAAGGGTATGAACGATCCAAGAGAGAGAGAGAGAGAGAGAGAGAGAGAGAGAGAGAGAGAGAGAGAGAGAGACCCTTTGTGACATGAAAATTTTACTTGCATTGGCAGAAATTTTGGATCAATAAGGTTTCTGACACGTGGATATATATATATATATATATATATATATATATATATATATATATATATATATATATATATATATATATATATATATATATATATATATATATATATATATATATATATATATATATATATATATATATATATATATATATATATATGTATGTGTGTGTGTGTGTGTGTGTGTGTGTGTGTGTGTGTACATATTCTATAAAACAGCACTAACTGCACTTATGTATTAGAAGTAACTCAAATATAAACTTGGTTAATGCAAGGGATTCGCGATTATTTAGCTAACTACTTTGTGACATTTATTTACCTTAAATCCTTTGCAATATTTGGCAAAAGTCTTTAAACGGATGATATGTCTACCAACGCGCGCACACACACACACACACACACACACACAGAGTATAGTCAACTTCTATCCTAGTTCATATGTAATCTAGTCCCTCACAATTATGTTAAAGCCAATTAAGGATAATAACTAAATTATCATAATTACCACAATTGCTTGAGAACGTTTTGATACAAATCTCATAATGCTGAAAGGCGCGTGTATAAAACTCGTAATTTTTATGAATTGGTAGAAAAGGCATGACATTTCAGAGAGAGAGAGAGAGAGAGAGAGAGAGAGAGAGAGAGAGAGAGAGAGAGAGAGAGAGAGAGCCCATCCCACATCCCACTCGAAGAGACGCTTCTATATTTCATTGGTTCCACAGTAAGGCAACGAACGATATCGGATGCTCCACAGACTACACCAGTTCATGCTAGATCGCGTCTGCCCTTTCAGAATCATATTTTCAATTACTTTATCAAAGCTGCTTTCATTCCAATACTGCCCAAATATAATCACTTGAAATAAACCATTACTCTCACTACCACTTGGCATAACACCTTATTTACAGTCTACCTGCCACGTATGCACAGTTTAATTACGAAGTAATAATTCACTTTTCGATTCACGACCGACACTGACTGATAAAAAGTACAGTCTGATATTCGTCTTGCACAAACACACAACCGCGACACGGCATCACTCACTTGTAGACATCAGATATAATAAAAGGCTAGTCACCCTGCCGTCCAGGCAGTACACTAGTGAAACTCCTTGGGAAGTTCGTTCCTCTTACCTGCCACTCGCGCGCATGCGCACCAAGTCCAGCAACAACGTCGCCGCCGCCCCCTTCCTCCCCCCGAACGTACACTTTGCAACAAGTTGGAAACTCAGAATAACTCCAAGGTTGCTCATCTTCTCATTTCAGGCCCTCAGTTGGGGAGTGGGGGTGGGGCGCGAAGGGTAGTAAAAGTTTCTATATATTTTTGCACAACACAAAGATGTTAGCAGCCGGATGGGTGTAAATCTCACTTAAGAACAGGTGTGCGTAATACCTTTGTGTTCCATCACAATCGGTGATTACCGAATTATTGACGCGCCTCAATCATGTAACCGAATCAATAAAACTCGCTTCGTCCTTTTCAACAGCGGTCGATTTAAATGATGACGACAGTATCAGACTGAACGACAGCCACCAGTTGTGTTTACGTAATTCTGAACTAATGACGCAGTACATTAAGGATTATTTTTACAGCATGGCCAAGGGCTACGTCTTATCCATTTAACAACAATTCGTAGCGAGACTGGAACATCACACAACGCTTAGAAGTTTTGTCGTCACTGAGTTTTGAAATCCCTCTGGCCGGACAAAGCCAATTAGAGGGTGAATGGGTGACTAGAAAGTCGCATGTATTGACGGAGAACGTTACCTGCCACCATCGATTCTACCGATAAATCTAACGCGTCGAAAGGCAGAAGCCGTTGACGTGTGACCTGACATGACCATCTGGGCGAGTGCGGGCACTGGTCTGGCAACGGACAGCAAGTCTCTGGTGTAAACTGAAATTTATCGATGGAGGTGGTGGTTGAGGAAGACAGACATCAGCTAGAGAAGACGAACCCGATGAGTTTCTGGCAGAAGAAGAGTCGAGTTTGTCGTCAATGCGAAGATATTCTTCCATCGGCACAGCTGGAAATCATGATGTCATTTTCGAAAGCTGTGCTACTTTTATTTTACAAGGATTACGAATAATATATATATACGTGTGTATATATATATATATAAGATATCACTATACTCCTTTTCCATTACAGAGGTTGGCTCCATAGGGTATTAACCATCCGGTTCTCAGTAATTCTGCTCGGGATGAGGTTGCTAGCGCCATGACCTGTTTCTTCCCTGCCTCCTCCCACCGCAGTCGATCGACTAACCGACAGGTACCTTATTCCCTACTTAGATCTACAGAGTGGCAGAGGATGTTTCAGGAATCGGGCCCCAGACGTTTCTCCACAGCAGGATCGAACGCTGGACTCTGGCTGGCTTTAAAATGGGACTTCGAGGTTTAGTTGTTCTGATGTTAGTCTCGTCAAGAAAAGGGTTCGGAGTTCGATCCCGCGCACCTCTGCTTACCTCAGTAGTGAATTGGGTATCAGGTAATTTATCGACTGTGCGTGCGTGTTTAAACTCATCTGGAAGCATGCGAAATTTAGCTCTATCAACAGCAAATAATAATGATACGGCGCAATATGGAAGATCGTTTCTCAAAATCTCACCTGATGAACTACTTACAAGAATTCATAAACAAGTATTACTGTGAAAATTGACTAATTAAAAATTTATTAATGCCGTGTCCAACCTGTGATCAATTCACCTGTTGACAAAAATATCGAAAGAGAAGGAACTGCATTTAAATTGCCTGCGTCAATTCTATAAAAAACAGGAGCAATCGAGTTTTCTGTACTGCCACTACAGCGTATAATCAAGGCCACCAAAAATAGATCTATCTTTCGGTGGTCTCGGTATAATTCTGTATGAGGTGCGGCCCATGAAACTTTAACCATGGCCCGGTGGTGGCCTATCCTATATCGTTGCCAGAAGCGCGATTATGGTTAACTTTAATCTTAAATAAAATAAAAACTGCTGAGGCCAGAGGACTGCAATTTGGTATGTTTGATGATTGGATGGTGGATGATCAACATACCAATTTGCAGCACGCTAGCCTCAATAGTTTTTAAGAACTGGAGGAGGTCAGAAAAAAAGTGCGGACAGAATAAAGTGCGGACGGACAGACAAAGCCGGCACAACAGTTTTCTTTTACAGAAAACTAAAACTGACAAACTTTAAAAGTCAAATAAAACAAAAATTATGATCTTAATATTATTTACACTTCTATTTTTTTTACACGAGTATTTTATCATTAGAAAAGTCGCTGAGAGATGTCAAGGCCTTACATTTAATGCCTAAGGAATGGGTATTCATAATAATAATAATAATAATAATAATAATAATAATAATAATAATAATTCTTACTTGGAGATTTGAACCGCCGACCAGTGAGATACCAGGTTAACGCTATATTCTTCCATAAAAAGAGAGGGATAGGTCTACCCACTGCTGGTAGTATGAAAAGAAAATACAGGCGCAGTTACGATATCTGTGACTGAATGAATAGTCTATTAGTCTGGTGTTTCGTTGGTCAGTGGTTGAAATGACCATGAATGAGTTTTGTCAAATCTACTTCCAGGCAACATTTCCTACTTGTAATAATAATAATAATAATAATAATAATAATAATAATAATAATAATAATAATAATAATAATAATAATAATAATAATAATAATAATTTTATACTAGTAGTACCATGAGCAATGATACTGATTTATTTTAATTTTGTAACAATAACAATTATATGGGATTAAGTCAATCACAAATTTTAATTGTTTGCTTAAGTCTGAAAGAAGTGCCTGTAAGGAAATTTTCATTTGTTAAAGTGAAGGATGAAAGATGATAGCTATTAATTTAGATATTTATACATCCAAAATACTTACTGAAAATTTTGCCTTTTCACAAGAGACATCGAGTTTTTAAACAGTTACTCATCATATTTCGTAAAATTCTTGGCTAAAAAAAAAAAAATTATTTCCTGTAAATACAGGATCTGGACAATATAAACTTGTACTACGGCACACGACAGAGAGAGAGAGAGAGAGAGAGAGAGAGAGAGAGAGAGAGAGAGAGAGAGAGAGAGAGAGAGAGAGAGAGAGAGCACGAAATCAACCTTTATCAAACTCTTACTCGCCAATACTTCCAGACTCAACAGCATTTGAACATGTCATGCTATCCGCTGGTTTTCAGGGAATATTAATAGGGAGAATATTCGATATTCTCATGATGATGAATTGTTTATTAAGTTTAGAAACTATCTGAAGTGAATATAATAACTCGTTAAGAATCTGATTAGGAAAAATAAGAACATTTACAGCGAACACATTAACGATGTATATAATCCATTAAAAAAAAAGAAACAGAATCTAGGAAAATGTAGATAAAAACAAACGTAAAAACTAGACAAATCTAGAATACCAGTGTGTAAAAAGTCTGTCGAGTAAATGCTTTGGGTATAACTAGACGGAACTAGTAATACCTAGAAGCAAGATTAGCATGGCATCAGAGGTCCCTGAGACAGATCCAATACAATTCATTATTTATACACACACACACACACACACACACACACACACACACACATATATATATATATATATATATATATATATATATATATATATATATATACCATGTATACTTTAGAATGAATGAAGGATGAATTCAACATGGCTTCCCAATTAACGGTGCTCGTTAACGCCGTAAAAAATTATCTGGGCGAAAAATGAAATTAAAAAGATGACTAATTTTTTATTTTTAAGGAACTCTCACTTTCTCTTCCATACCTTATAAACCCATTTACACCTTACACAAATCAAATCATATATAAAAACATACAACTGGTTAAAAACTGACCGTAAAATTTTTCGAAAAGTCCAGCTTCTTCCATCACGACGAATGGCAGTCGAGTGACCACTCGGTATCTAATTAGTTATAGAGAAAACTGGCCTAAAACTATATTTACTTACTCTCGTATGTGTGTAAAAGAGGAGGCGAGAATGAAACAGAAATATAGAACATTGTATCCATAACTGAATCAACCCTCCTTCATGAAAGTGAAGTGTGGATACTGCGTGAGGATGGAAGCTGTCGAGATTATCCACTTGCGAAGTGTATGTCCAATAGGAAATGGTCTGAAAGGACTAGAAACACTGTGGATATTAATCAGTGTTTTGAGGCGGAGAGAACTGGAGGCGATCGTAGTGCATAATTCAGGAGTTTGGGTACTAAGGTTGAATAATGAAGTCCAAGAAAACGG
Source organism: Macrobrachium rosenbergii (assembly GCF_040412425.1). Taxonomy (NCBI): domain Eukaryota; kingdom Metazoa; phylum Arthropoda; class Malacostraca; order Decapoda; family Palaemonidae; genus Macrobrachium; species Macrobrachium rosenbergii. The sequence continues at coordinate 14,903,594 of NC_089757.1, forward strand.
GTACCACAAGACTGCGTGCAATGCATGAGATAAAGTGAGGCAGCTTGCATAGGGAAGGTTGAGGTTAACGCGCAACCGAAAAGAGGGTCCATATTTAATTCACCAGGTAAAGGATAGGATATTGTTTGGTTCATCTCTTTAAATACACACATTTAACTGAAAATTTATTGGTACCT
>NC_089757.1:14906269-14908769 GCF_040412425.1 Macrobrachium rosenbergii
AATATTAAAGACTACCCGGAAAAATGAAGGCCGGTTCGGTCTCTACTTCGCCGATAAGAGTGATAAAAACACCCGCAGTTATGTAAGGTTCTCTCTATTGGTCAATGTATAAATTAGCAGAACAATGCCTTAGCAACTAAATGCCTAAGTATATCTTAGTTTCCCCAGACCACTGAGCTGATTAACAGCTCTCCTAGGGCTGGCCCGAAGGATTAGACTTATTTTACGTGGCTAAGAACCAACTGGTTACTTAACAACGGGACCTACAGCTTATTGTGGAATCCGAACCACATTATAGCGAGAAATGTATTTCTATCACCAGAAATAAATTCCTCTAATTCTTCATTAGCCGGCCGGAGACTCGAACTCGGGCCTAGCGAGTGCTAGCCCACAACTCTACCGACTCCCCCAACGAGGAACTCTATACACAGTAGCCAGGGCAAACCTCCCCAACATGAAAACAAAATAAAATAATGGGAATAAGAGAAGAAGGAACTGCGAGTATATCTTGACAATATTAACTCTTTTGTAATTGTTATTGGATCAAGTCGCTCTTATGATGGCACGGGCTCTTGCACCCAAAGAGCAACCCGTGGAACACTCGTACATCGTCGCTTTCACTAGTTTTATCCGATGAGCCCTTCAGCCATGTTGAACTAAAATTTAAATTACACTGAAATGAAGTAAGTGTGCGTGTTCTTTTAATACTAATTCAGAACAGAACTCTCAAGGGGCACTCAAAGGAGAAAATACACGTGCTGGTATAAGGTCAGATTTATTCCGAGGTAGGGAATATCCTAAAATACTGAGACCTTTACCATCGTGGTTCTTCAAAACATTATTCATGGAAATATTCTTAATTCACCATAATTTCGAAGCTAAATCTGCTGAGCTGTTGGAAGGCTGCCGAAAACTGCAGTCATACTAAATTACTCTACATCTGAGATATTCATCTCCAAGGCCGAGCTAGACTCTTCGATCAACTCTATCCTCAATGGGCCTCAAGATCAGTAAAATCTAATTTTATATATATATATATATATATATATATATATATATATATATATATATATATATATATATATATATATATATATATATATATATATAAATATAAATATATATACATATATATATATATATTTATATATATATATATATATATATATATCATTATCATTATATATATATATATATAAATTTCTGGGAATTCTTGTCTTTTCAACCAACATAGAACTTGTGTTTTTCAGCTGAAGGAGGCGTCATGAACAATTTTATCCGAAATATAATCAAAGCTGACGTTTCGAGGACGCAGCCTCATTTTCAATTGAATGTTTTAATTTGTAAATTTCTTAATCCTGAGTCTTTTTAATATTTTTTGTACATCATAATTGTGTTTTTCAGCTTAAAAAAACATAAGGCTGCGTCCTCTATAAACATCAACGTTTAGTTATAATAAACGGACAAAAAGTTCACGACGTTTCCTTTAAATATATAATAAAAAACACACACACACACACACACACACACACACACACAAAACACATCATATATATATATATATATAATATATATATATATATAAAATATATATTTGTTTATTTACATTGTATACATATATGAAAATATACATATAATATATATATGTATGTATGGTAAGTATGTTATATATATATATATATATATATAATATATATAACAATATAAAATAGAGACAAAATATACAACATTATATATATATATATATATATAAATATATATATATATATATATATATATATATATAGGAGTATAAAGACGATTATTACTCAAAAGAACATAAAAACTACATAATGCATCTGTGTAATCTACATTAAAGTTATATATTTAGTTTAGGAAAATTGGAAAAAGCACCACAGCAGAGAAAATATTCATGCTAAATTTATAATAAAAAAAAAGTATAATTCACACATACTCGGAGGTATGACTAAGAGCTATGCAAACAAAATTCGGCATTTTAATCATGTCTTCAAAGTTGTTCATCACAGATCGAGAATAACCTCACGGTAATTCGTAAAATATTGCCTATTTTCGTTTCATTTTCATTTTGGCATAAACCTGTTTATGAACGCACATGACATCAAAGTAACAGAGGGAATCTGTAATTAGTTATAAACTGTTACTACACCGAGCTGTGTATTGTACGACGTGACAAAGAGGATACGCTATATAACGTTATTAACAATAATAGTAAAATTCTACAGAAACAAAATATACATTATATTTATGTATATATATATATATAATCACAAAATAGCCACACAACTTCACTGTGTACATAATATTCAAATTACTTGTATTAGGCTTCAATAAGACTGGGTGGTTTACATTTCCAGATTCTTTAAATTACATCGTACTACAAGCTAAAGCTTTCTGAGACGTACAGTCTCCTTCAGGTATATATAAATTTGAATATATATATATATATATATATATATATATATATATATATATATATATA
>NC_089757.1:14913769-14921269 GCF_040412425.1 Macrobrachium rosenbergii
ATAATAAAATAATAATAATAATAATAATAATAATAATAATAATAATAATAATAATAATAATAATAATAAAAGGAATCATCAAGTCTTTCTGCTGCCAGCTACACTGAGCATCGCTCGGTATATTTGACACGAAAGCCTCTATACAAATTCTGGTCCCCGTTCATTATCAAAACATCCAAATGACTTGACTGGAGTCTGATGGCAAGTTGTAATGGACCATAATGAGGCCCTGCAAATGGCATTGGGCCACAATAGGGCCCTGGAAGTGGTAACAGGCTGCAATGAGGCCCAAGACCGACAGAAATGAGCTGAGCAGGAGATAATGGGTTGTGTACCGAAGCCATTTCAGACTTACACGGAGCAAGCTGAAGGTTGTGATCATCCAGTCAATTTTGTCCATCTTTATTTGTCCACAACATAACTCCGGATTTCTTTCTTTTATCTTGTGTTTGCCGAAATCCGCACTTCAAATATGTACCAATATATATATATATATATATATATATATATATATATATATATATATATATATATATATAGATATATATCATTTGTGTGTGTATTTATCTGTGTACACACAAATGAATGTAACTTGTTCGTATGCACATAGTTAATTAGGAAAAAGCATACGTGTTCATAAGGCAATAACAAAAGTGATAAAAGCTGCGGTAATTAAAAAAAAACAAAGTAAAAAAACAAACATTAATTAGAGCTTTACACAGAAAATAATTATGTTGCAAAGGTAAACAGCTGTCGTCCTGTCTATAACAATGATATTACATTAGAGAGAGAGAGAGAGAGAGAGAGAGAGAGAGAGAGAGAGAGAGAGAGAGAGAGAGAGAGAGAGAGAGAGAGAACACGAGTTTATTGAATCTTGCCTCTTTCAGGTATTTCATTTCCCGAAGGAAGCGACAGACTGGTCTCGGACCGGGAGTTCATTAGACCACGAAAAGACCATTTGCCCCCCATAGAAAAAAAAAAATAATAAAGTAAAATAAGGCGGCGAAACATGAAATGCGAGTATTTGAACGATATGTTTTTATTAGATGCTACTTAGTACTTTTACTTACTTTTAAATTGCTGTTTGCATTTGTAAACTTTATTGTTGACGTACCATATGCTATTCTCATCCATTACTTCCCTCAGATGTGTATGCGTGTGTGTGCGTTTTTTTTTTTTTTATTATTTTACCGAAGCTTGGAAAGAAAACTGATGGTCCTCTACGATTATTCCACAAGCCGCAGTGTCCATTTTGAATAATAATAATAATAATAATAATAATAATAATAATAATAATAATAATAATAATAATAATAATAATAATAATAATAATAATAATAATATATTCATTAAAAGAATGGCCGCCTGGATGCTGTTCAGTTTATATTGCAATTTCTAAATCTCCCAAATTAGTTTCTTCGTAGTAAATTATGTAACAGCTGTCCAAAAATCAATTTTTCCCTAACTATTCGCTAGTTCTTATAAATTACCCTCTGACAGGAAGAAACTCATTCGGGAGATTGAGAAATTGCAATATAAACTCAACGGCATTCGGACCGCCATTCTATTTAATGCAGTTTATTGAACAAGCGTCCTCTTCCCAAATAATAATAATAATAATAATAATAATAATAATAATAATAATAATAATAATAATAATAATAATAATATACTTTGGGTATAGGGCCTCTTTCAAACATGTTTTGTTAAATATGATGGCAGCCTTGGTTGCATTAATCTTGTAGATTATTCGTTCAACTCTTCTAATTAGCCTTTTTTCTTCTTCAGCAACAGAATTAAATAAAATGCCAAAGTTCATTGTAGGGGTTTTATTTATAAAAATATCAAAAGTCGAAGGTAATGGAAATTCCAAGGGCGGGGTCCATACCTACAGTACGAGCCCAGAAGCACTGACGACCCCGCACTCGTTTTTGAACCCCGCGCTCGGAATTTCCATTACCTTCGATTTTTTATATTTTTACATAAAAAAACCCTACAATGAACTTTGGCATTTTACTCAATTCTGTTGCTGAAGAAGAAAAAGGCTGGATAGAAGAGTTGAACGAATAATCTATAATCTACAAGATTAATGCAACCAAGGCTGCCATCATATTTAACAAATAATAATAATAATAATAATAATAATAATAATAATAATAATAATAATAATAATAATAATAATAATGTATCCCGAGTTAATAAAGACTTAGTAAGATGCAACCAAGGCTGCCATCATATTAAAAAAACAAAAAATTATAACAATAATGTATCCCGAATTAATAAAGACTTAGTGATAGTAAGGAGGCTTTGGTATGTCTATAACATTTCGGAAGTCATAAGAAACGAGCTAAATAACAGACTAATATGGAGACAGTAACCAGCCCAACCAGAAAGGCGATGATGGACAGATTAACTGCGCCATTTCCCCAAAGGAAACAGCATACTTTACAAAATAAAATACAGACTGTTATTCTCAATATAACACAAGTATACAGAGTATCAAACCACTCCTTAGAATACCTGATTTCTGAAAAACTTAAACAAAATGCGAGTATGCAAATGATACAGTATAACCCCCCCCCCGGAAAAGAATGACTGGCTTTCTAAGAAAGATTCAGGTTGCTAAAATATATTTGACATTCCTTAAGGATCTGCGATAAAAAATAAACATGCCTATAAAAAGAGGGCCAGTGCTACTTCTACCGTCATTCTCTTTCGCTATTACAGATAACTGAAAGACTTACCTTGAGGATAAGTCTAATGCATTCGCTGAATACTGTATGTACGTACCTGAAAAGAAAGGAGAATCTTATTAACGAAACAGAGCAAAACCGAATTTGTTAAATGAAAACATTTATTGACTATTAAGATCACTGGTGTAAACGAGGAAAACCATTGTTGAAGACACCTTGTACAGAACCAAAAACACACCATAAAGGCGAACACATTGTCGTATAGCGGAAATCTATCTTTGAATGTGGAAGTCTGTGAAAGTTGCTTTCAGTAAAGAAATTTACAAACCACCCAAAGAGAATTTTCCATACATGAATATGGAAATTTCACGAAGAATTCCGCATGCCATCTGTATGTCGCTTTGCATGAAGGATTTCTAAAAATATCAGAAAACCATTTTTCCCTATTATAAGATTCAGCGTACTATTTGATTTCCCATGAAACTCAGATATACCAAGAACACATTACGAAACAAGATATATTACTTGAGATATATGACCTGGAGGGGGAGGAGGAGCATTAAAATACCTAAAGAGATTAGTAAGGTACTGTTTTCCAAAGGCCTGGAAGCGTGACTTTTTCCACAAAACCGACTATAAAAAATTAGCTTTCGTATGCCGACCCAAAAATTAGGATTCAGGTTAAAGTTAACATTAATCTGTAATAATTAGGTATTAATGAAAGTGTTATCTGTAACAAATCAATTTTAATAAGACCCAAACACCAAAGAGTGCATCAGTATGCTGGTTTTAAAACTGTGATTCTAGGTAAAGTTAATATTAGGTTGACTTCATACGATCACTTCACATTATAAATTCATCCATGATAATATCTGAAAGAGGATATGGAAGCTTAAAGGGGGGGGAGGGGAGGGGAGGGAGGGGAGGGGAGGGAAGGAAAAAGGGTAAAGGGGGATAATGCTGAATTAATCCCAGATTAATGTCCGAAGGGATTATTTCGGTCAGATGGGATTCCCTTTACGTCCACTTGCTCTTAAGCACCTTTTGGTCCCAGGATTAGACTTAATCTCCTGTTTACCCTAATTACCTCCGTTTCGGAAGTACTTCAAAGAAAATGTTATATACAATAATAAATTATCTCTATCATTATGATTTTTTTTTTTTTAGTAAGCCTTAGTCTTGACTCCAAATGACAGAAAAAATTTGGGGATATGTAGGATTTGTGTCCAATAAAAACACGACTAATGGGTAAACCATTAGTTTCACGAGCGACGGAATTCTATGTATATCCAAATGAGAGAGAGAGAGAGAGAGAGAGAGAGAGAGAGAGAGAGAGAGAGAGAGAGAGAGAGAGAGAGAGAATGTGGGGGTGCTACTAATAGCAATAAACAGAATTTGCTCTCGTCATCGTGTAATTGAACTATGGCAACTTCAGAAATCTAAATCAAACGTTGGTATTTTCACCCTTTCTTCCATTTTTTTTTCGGAATACAACAAAGTTCAATTCCCCTTCCTGTTTCAAGCACAACTTCATACATGTGTAGGTCTCCCCGCCCCCCCGCCCCAATACCCCCAAAGCCCCTTTCATACGGTTTCCATTAACCCACTGATTCAGATCACCCACTCTCACTCTACTGGCTTCTCATGGCCTCATTGTGACCCCACTGAGGCTGAATTCAGATGCCTAAGGTCTGAAGTAAGTTTCTGAACACTGCCTCTTGGAGGTCAGTCAACCCCGTATTGACCAGCCATAATGGTCTTTAACTTTCATAAGTAAGGATGTTGATGTGTTCATCCGAAAACCAACTGATCTTCGGAAAAATCATATACTGTACTGCTGGCACAAAACATAAAATTTCTATATCTAGTTATAAGAAATGGTCAAGACTCACTCTGTCACCTGAAAACATACATACACAATAAAACATTTATTTATACAATCTCTTGAAAAGATTATTTTTCGGAAAAAACTCTTAAAACTTCCAATTTTCCCACTAAGAAATCTATGTATTTTTCGTTCTGGTCTATTAGCCCGTCTCATACCTTGCAATGTGGTGTATTCCCGTCCGTAATTGCCAATGTTTGCTGAGTTAATAAGGGATTATCCCCATAAGCTCTTGTCATACAAGTCATTGCTGAAGCATTACTGTCAAACAGATTGGCCACAACTGTGGTATTAAATATTTTATTTCGGGTAACGTAAAAAAAAAAACATTATTAGCGGCACGTTTTAAAGAACATGACAATTTTGTTTGACAGGAATTACTTGGTAGATTGCTGACAGTATGTAAATTTTTACCCTATAACTGATCAATAAGATCTTGAATTCTATGAGTTACCTACAAATTAACAATCATAATTTTCGACCACAGAAAAAGAATACGTTCATATTCTTTTGCTCTGAATATAAACTTTTTTTTTGTGTAAAACAAATAAAACTTTTATATTTTAAGTTGTTGGATAACGCTGAATATTTCGTTAGGCTAATGGTGGTTACTCAGTATTTATATAAATGTAAATATGCATCAACGGCACGAATTCTTGAAGATAATTATGGATAACACCGGACTGGTTTTCTCTACAAGTAATATTTTTCTAAAATAATAGCGCTTCTTGACAGACTGTTCGTTGGCTTCCCGAAATGTAGTAGCAAACAGTACTGAGAACTAAGACATACCTATAAGTAGCATCTACTAAATAATGAACACTCCTTTCAAGCGGTATCTAGTAATACCATAAAGATAGAATAAAGAAGGAGGTTGCCTTCTTCAAACCTAACTCCTATCCTTCTTCAAGAAGTCGGTCAGTAGCGCTCTCTTACCCCAGGGAAGGACATACCCCTGCGAATCCTGATCCAAAGTGGGCCACAATATCCGAATTTCGAGAATTGCAATCATACGAACCACGCAATGAAGACTAAAGTACTTAGGTTTAACGTAATTATATAGAAAATCTGGTATAAACAACCTCCTGCCATTATTAGAAAAATTATGCATCATCATATTTTTGATATCGTACAGAAGAGTAAGTTCATCAAATACAGGAAATGTTTAGCATGCGAAAAGCACGCATGAAATATGACAAAGGAGGACTGAATAATAATAATAATAATAATAATAATAATAATAATAATAATAATAATAATAATAATAATAATAAAAAATAATAATAATAATAATAATAATAATAATAATAATGAGCCAGAAACAAAAGCTACAAGCACCTTCAGTTGCCTGCCTCAAGATTGTACTAACTCAGTAAGGAAACAAACATGTAAATTGGGAACTGAACATGCTGAATCTGTGAAATACCTCGGGGTTAAAGCGCCATGAGTAAGCTAAGCACAGCACATATTCCTAAAGATTACAGAGGTAATCCAGGGCAGGGTTTCCCTTATTAGTTCAGTACAAGAAAGGTTTCTTTACCTATATCATAGGGTTTCCACCGCATGTAGGGGCAGGTAAATCCAGGGGACGCGATCAAAGAAATAACGTTGTGCAATGTTCGGTTCTATTTATCTTTGTCTGGCTGGATGGCAGTCTCTGTCTCTGTCTCTCTCTGGCTGAATAGCCACTGTGGGAGCTTCCTCACACATCTGATAGCCTCATTTTGCCACAGATTATCAGCTGAAGTTGTGAATAATACCATTAACGATCAGTGCATGAAGAGATTTGATACACTAGAGGGATTATTTTTACTGTTTATTTCCTATTTTGCTTTGAAGTGTCTTCTCAGATGGATTAGTAAGTCTTTAAGGCACCCCTACTCGTGTAACTCTGTGAATTGCAACTTACATTTTGTGGCATTTATTTTCTCTCTCTCTCTCTCTCTCTCTCTCTCTCTCTCTCTCTCTCTCTCTCTCTCTCTCTCTCTCTCTCTCTCTCTCTCCTCATCGCCCTTTCGCTCTCTTCATCTCTATCTGTAAGTGTTTAGTGGCAAGTAATTCCCTTTCAGTTATCAAGTATCGAAAAAATCATTACATTACAAATACGAGAAAACTAAGATACGCCAATAAATACCACCAGATGGATTTAGCAACTAACCATGATTATGACTAGATGGCACCACCACTGACCAGGCGCTGGTCTGGGTTCCCTTGGTACCATGGTCTTCCAGGCTTTTCAGAGTTTCAATTTTGGGAGGAATAATTTTTGTAGTTTAATTTATGTCACTGTTTTTCAGTTTTCTGTAAAAGAAAACTACTGTGCCGGTTTTATCTGTCCGTCTGCACTTTTCTGTCCGCCCTCAGATCTTAAAAACTACTGTGGCTAGAGGGCTGCAAATTGGTATGCTGATCATCTACCCTCCAATCATCAAGCATACCAAATTGCAGCCCTCTAGCCTCAGTAGTTTTTTAAAATTTTATTTAAGGTTAAAGTTAACCATAATCGTGCATCTGGTAGTGCTATAAGACAGGCAACCAAAGGGGCCGTGGCTGAGAGCTTCACGGGCCGCGGCTCATACAGAAAATTCGATTGCGCCGGAGAAACATCGGCGCACCTTTTACTTGTTTTAGAGGGTTGTGGCAAGATGTGCGAACGAGTACGAGTAACGTAATGACCACGAAACTGAGAGAGTAGCGAGAAGGGACCTGGTCATAGGTGCTGCCTTCTGGTCACGAAGACAAAGGCGAACAGTTCAACTGTTTAATCTACGACTAAAATAAAGACTTTCAGAGGAAATCCCACAAATACAAGCGTTATTTACATGCTAGTAAAACGTTAAGAAATTTAGAGAAAAAATATCCTTTTCATCAACACATATCTACCTAACTTTCAAGATTTCCTCATAAAGAAGCAAAAATATG
>NC_089757.1:14926269-14931269 GCF_040412425.1 Macrobrachium rosenbergii
CAATGCAACTAATTATTGTATTTTGTGTTAGTTAAATATATATTTTAACAAAGCTATGCACGGGTAACTGGCAATAAAATCCAGGCAGCAACATTTTGACTATACTGCTGGTCTCTGAATCAATGAGGTTAATCAACGCCGAGTCCGATCAGTATGTGGATGGGTGGTTAGCAATGAATCCCAGGAATAAGCTCCTGTGACTGTAGGATGGAAACTCATCTTAGTACGAAAAAAAAAAAAAAAAAAATCAGTTAATAAACTTGCGAGACCTTAGGAACCCTACATTAAGGATTAAGAAGTCAACTTAGTAGTGGATGTAAACAGCACCATTCAGTGGATAGTGTAGGTTATTTGGTACAGCACAGAATCCGACTTGAAGGGTCGTGGTTCGCGTTTGGCCTACTGTGAATGGGTACTGAGGCAGAGAGAGAGAGAGAGAGAGAGAGAGAGAGAGAGAGAGAGAGAGAGAGAGAGAGAGAGAGAGAGACTCACTCGCTTAAAGCCTTAATTATTTTACCGGCTGCAAAGTATTTTCCAAACTTAAATAAGTACCAATATTTGTCAAATAAGGAAGATAACAAACTTAGTTTGTCTAAACTTTTCCCCAGCTTGTTGTAAAACAGCAAACAAACTAAATGAGAAAAGAATGCAAATGAAAAGACTAATCATGAAGTTCGGTTATCCACCATTTGCCCTCAGCGCTGTGTGATATTTTGACGCTTCGATCTCAGTGTCAGAACCACGTCATTATTAATGTCTGCAATCAAACGACCAATGCTAATAACGCGTTGCTCTTCATCAATTGTAATTTACTCTCCGTACAATATGAAATAAATAACTAGGAAATTTTTAATACTGATTTCACGAGGATGATTCACTTATTAGTTTTCTGTAAGAGAAAACTACTGAGATGTCTTTGTCTGTCCGTCCGCACTTTTCTGTCCTCACTTTCTTCTGTCCGACCTCAGATCTTAAAAATCTACTGACCTCTGTTGATCATCCACCCTCCAATCATCCAAAATACCAAATTGCAGCCGTCTAGCCTCAGTAGTTTTTATTTTATTTATGGTTAAATTTAGCCATGATCGTCCGTCTGGCACCGCAACAACACGGCCGGCTGAGAGTTTCATGGGCCGTGGCTGAGAATTTCATACATCATTATACGTTGTACAGAAAACTCGACTGCTCCGAAAAAGTTTGGCGCATTTTTTACTTGTTTTTTATTGGCGTTACATGAAGACAACGTTAACTCGACTCCTGTACTCTCGTTCCATTTTTCTCAGTCTATTCTCTTCATTTTATTCTTCTTTCTGAAGGGAATCATGTTACCTTTCTGAACAACATCTTGCACTTTGCAACTGTCTCAAGTTTAGCAACACGTAATGCTTGCTTGTTTTTCTATGGAAAATACTTTCTCGCCCCTACCATCCGTAATTACCAATTACCTCACACTCTTATCCCACAGAGAGTTCGCAGGAGCAGTGCTTTTTATCATATTCTCGTTCTTTACGTATGTATTTATCTGCTCTCTTCGAATTCTCTTCGCTCGTCGACGGAGAATGTTGCTTCTTTGATATTCTCATCCAAGAAATGCAATATGCTCTTCTCGGAATCACAAGTTCCCATTTTTTCTTGTTTATCTCTACTGTCCATTTCATTCTCACCACCAAAGAGAATTTTCCTAAACCTTTATTAGATATTCCATTCCATCCTTACCTCTCAGCAACATTTATCAATTCAACTTGTATTCTGCCACTTAATTCTCACCTCTGAAATGTTGTGACGCCAGTTTTAGTAAGCATGAATCAATCAAATCTCACCTCTGGAGAGACTGATAGTCTCCTTGCATTCTCATCCAATGAAGAGGTCGAGCCCAGGGTAAATCATGTCTTGTGACTGATTTATCGTCGTTCATGTAAATTCAGCATCCCGAGGCTCTATTCCGTGATTGGAGGGTCATTTGTCAAACGGGGAATATCGGATTTCTCTGCTCTCTCTCTCTCTCTCTCTCTCTCTCTCTCTCTCTCACACACACACACATACACAGAAACATACATAAGCACTTACAATAGATATGCTGATAGATACACAAGTATGTTTGTAAGTGACTCATACAAACGCAGGCATTCAGTCAATATATTTATTTATCAAATGAGTATGTATGTATGTATGTATGTATGTATGTATGTATGTATGTATGTATGTAAGGAATGCGCTCACGCGTGTAGGCAAGGTGGACTGGCAAACCAATCCCATCTAAACTTGTTGACGCCAGCCCCGTCGTCTTTCAAGGTTTATCTTGCATCACCATAATTAGGATGAAGAGATTATCTTTCAAAACTTTCACCGAATAGTTAAGTTGGAAGGATAGAGAAAGATCTAATTACCATGTAGGAAAGGTATTAGTAAAGATTAGGTTGCAAATTTCTTAAAAACGACACTGAAATTTGGTAAGGTAAAACGATACCATTTTCGCAGCTCTTGTTGTCATTATTTGAATTAGTGTTAACTATTAATTACTTCTATTAATAATAATAACAATTAACAATTATTCTCTTCTACTGGAATAAAGTGTAGATGCCAATAAGAGAAAGAAGGTACTAGAGAGATTAAAGCATAGATGAAAGGATGGGTCAGTATGCCTGGCAATGGCATGGTCATATGGAGAGACTGGAGGATGAGACGTTGGTGAAAAATATATAATTCGGAAGCGTTAAGAGAGAAGAGGGAGGAAGTGGCATTGAAAAGAGGAGCCATACTATCTACAGAACACGAGAGTGCGTACGATAGGTGAATGGTATACTGTGTGTAGAGGGATGTTCCAAGCACTGCGGAGGAGCCTATGTATAGGTGCGTGAAAAGAGTTATGCGGAAACTTCTGCACAAGGAGTTCATCCACGATTCAGCTGTTAAAGTATGAACGGGTAGTGAACACTGTCTTCTTTTTCTCTGGAACCAATCTTTCCGAAGGAAACTGACTTAAAAAAATACAATAATTTTCACTATCAGTACTACAGCTACTTACAACTGGTAACAATTTTACAAAAATTAAAATCTTTACTATGATTAGTGCTCTTCGTTGACGATCGCGTTGATATAATTTTTGATGACACTCAAATTGCTGTTGGCTAAAGCTCACGGCTTCGAACCAAACCCGAGATAACAATCGTTTCACCATAATAGTATCACATCCACATAAACAAGTCATCTAAACCTAAAATATAGTTTTCATAGCTGCCCTCATCATCGTATTAAGGTCCCTGCTCCGTAAACGGCTGCAAAGAGCCTCAAGGAGCCTTAAATCTTGCCCGGGGCGATGCTAAATCCTCTGGTTTATTGCCAATAAAATTGAGGGGAGGCGCGCTTCCGAGAACTGAACAAATGAGCATCGTTGCTGATGTTACTCTGAGTAAGGGGATTAGATGAATGTAAACAAGATGACCATTATCGCACGAGATGAAATCATAATGATGCTACTTGAAAAACAGTAGAGACATAAGATTAACATAGAAAATATTAAAAAAATTACTTGTTCAAAGAAGATAACGCGATTAGATGATTTTATCAAGATTAACATAAATATGCAGGGAATTTATAGTGACGATGTACAAAAAATACTACGACAGAGAACCTTAAATACTACAGACATAAAATTAAAATAAAAATATTTAAAAAGTTATTTGTTCAAATTATAAACCATCTTTTGGGGTGGCTTCGTGGAAAAAAACACTACAGTCACTGCCACATTCATCCTATATTGCTAAAACAAGGATGAACCTACAGTACAGGAAAACTTCCCCAACTTTAGGCGCTTTACATTCAGCAGTTTGAAATAAATAAAAAAAAAAAAAAAAAGATTGACGAAGGTATTCTCAAGAAACACGTGAGAAGAATAAAAGAATATTTTAATTCCCCTTCCGTTTTATAATGACTCAGAGTGATGTGAGATTCACCGACAGCCTACCTGTGGATGACTTATAATTTTCCATCAGGTCCTAGCAAGTGGGATATAGGGTCTATCAATTATCGTGATCCAAACACAAGATTCTTGCTAAAGCCAATCGTTGCACTCTTTGAAAATAATAATAAAAATAATGATAATAAATATTCATACTTTCCACATGAACACGCCTGCATATAGATTAATTCACAAACACCAAAAACCTGACAAACAGTTTTGAATGGCATTGAGAAAAAAAAAAGAAAAGAAAACAAATCTACAAAAAATAAATATGTGGCAAAATACAGATGAAGACAAACGCTGGTGTATGAACAAACAAACAGGCAGAATCACAGGAGTATGGAACCAATAGTCCGTAGTAATTGTTAACAATGTGAGGCGTTCTGAATCTTTTGCAATGAAATCACTTTCCTCATAAAAAAAAAGAACTGTTTGTTCATTTATGAGAGAGAGAGAGAGAGAGAGAGAGAGAGAGAGAGAGAGAGAGAGAGAGAGAGAGAGAGAGAGAGAGAGAGAGAGAGAATAATTATGTGGAGGCAACCAGGCTTATGGAACAATACAAACGCGAAGAAAAAAAATATATATATATATAGTACAGGAATATGAAATCCAGGGATTTCATGAAATCCCCTGGGAATTTGTGAAATGAGCAACTTGCTTAGGAACATTTGATCCCCGAGGACTAGTACTAAACACGGCGAAACAGTGATTCATCTACACTGTTTCGCTGTGTTTAGTAATAGCCCCTGAGGAGTTAAATGTCCTTAAGTGCATTTGATCCCTCACAGGATTTCGTGAATTCCCTGATTTCATATATTCCCTGTAATATATATATATATATAGTTATATATATACATAATACTTCTTCATTGGACGGGTGGGTATCATTCTCAGCTAGCACTCTGCTGGTCCCGCGTTCGATTCCCTGACAGACCAATGAAGAATTAGAGGAATTTATTTCTGGTGACAGAAATTCATTTCTCGATATAATGTGGTTCGAATTCCACAATAAGCTGTAGATCCCGTTACTAGGTAACCA
>NC_089757.1:14933769-15041269 GCF_040412425.1 Macrobrachium rosenbergii
ACGAGTTTCTTAATTTTCGTGCGAAAAAATTATTAAAACCCAAAGCCTGGGAGGGTTATTTGTTTAAAGATTATAACGTATTACAAAGCTCTTTGTAAAATTAGGTTTGTACTTTCAGTTCAAATACAGATTAACAATAAAATTATGTAAAATAATGTATTTAATCTCTTTATACGATGTGTTAAATGCTTTTATTTGCTTTCCAATCACTTCGTTACAGAGAGAATATCGCATCATCTTTAAATTTCTGATAAGCATTCTACCTTAACATTTTTATACTGAATATAACTTATTATCTCTATAATACATCTAGGTATTTATAGCGCTCGCTTCCGGAAATCATATACAATATCCACGCTGATTTTACAGTCCGGCATCAAAGAGAAACGACATCATATTACATAAACAAATATTCCTGATTTTATTAACCAAACAACTAGCTCTTCTTTTATTCCAAAACCTTTCATTGCTGAGAAGCCAAAAATGACAGAGAGTCTTCCAAGGGCAGAGGAACGGCGGAAAGTCATTCTGTATTCCTGACAGGAAGATACATATATCAAGACTTGCGAAAGGTCAAAGGTCGTGATAGTGAACTACACGGAAGAAAAGAAATCTGTTTTATGAATGAAAAGAAGGGGCAAGATTATCTTTGTTACTGGTGTTGTTAAAATTGCGCAAACTTTAATGCGAAAGAAGCTTAAAAGCCAATAACTGGATAGGTTAATTTTCCCAAAACAGAATGTGAAGAAACGAAAAAATTAACGAGTCAACAATTCTAAATTGAAAAAAAAGACACGAATGAATACATACACGTACATCAATACAAGTCAGATAAATAAGACCTTGGGGTTAAGCTTTCAGTTAAGTGTTACAATCTCCCCCAAAATTCTTATCCTTGTATATGGGCCTCACTTTTAATTATCGGTATCCGAACTTCCCGTGACTTCCAGTTTTAGCAGAGGGAATGCAAGACGTCTGGTACCGACTTACGAAATGTCCAACAGGTATAACAATTAAAAGAAGTTCAAAACTTCTTGTTGCGAAGAACAAGCCAAAGAAAATCATATATAGGAGTGAATAAAAATGTGGTTATTCGTAAAGTCTTGAGGTAAGAGCTGGGTAATTTTTTTGACCAATGGCGGTAAGTATGGAATAATGGGGAATGAAAAACGCCATGTTAGTGAATAACATGAGAGATAACAATATTTTGTGCATAAAAAGACTGGTCACTTTAACAATATATATATTATATATTATATATATACACAGAGATATATATAATATATATATATATATATATATATATATATATATATATATATATATATATATATATATATATATATATATATATATATATATATATATATATATATACGAACTGTGGGCTTCGTCCCCACAATGGCTGAAAAGAGGACATGGGTAAAAAGCGTGAACTATACAATTCGACGCACAATGGCGAAAGATAAAGAAAACTGGAGTTGTCCGGGAATCTTAAATTCTTTGCACCCCAAAATGCATTTCGGGTGTCCATCGAAGGGGGATGTTCCTGGAATTCCAAATTTCTTTCTGAAAAGCAAACTGCGAAACACGACGAAGGGGAAAAACATTTCCATGTTTCCCGGCCAAAATTCCAGATGGTGTCACGAACGTATGGGCGAAAGGGAAGCGAGAAATGAAAACATTAAAGAAAGCGAGAAATGAAAACATTAAAGAAAGCGAGAAGTGAAAACATTAAAGAAAGCGAGAAGTGAAAACATTGCGAGTGGGTTACGTGCTTGCTAGACGGGATTGCTTTAGGTGGCTGGTTTCATATGTGGTATGAAAATTGGTCCAAAATAACGTGTTCTATATAAAATACAGCATTTCCAAATAATAATAATGATGTTAATAATATAATAATACCATCGTTATAGTTATATTTGTCATTATTTTTTTAATAATAATAATAATAATAATAATAATAATAATAATAATAAATAATAATAATAATGTATGATGATGATGATAATGTATTAAAAATACTGTTATTATGTCGAGGCATTATTCAAATAATAATAATAAATAATTAATAATAATATTAATACCATTGTTATAATGATTATATTTAAAATTATTATTTTAATAATAATAATAATAATAATAATAATAATAATAATAATAATAACAATAACGCATGATGATGATGATAATGTAAAAATACTGTTGATGTGGAGGCTTCAAATAATAATAATAATAGTATTAATAATATACCAATGTTTTAATTATATTTGCCATTATTATTTTTAATAATAATAATAATAATAATAATAATAATAATAATAATAATAATAATAACGTGATGATGACGATGATGATGATAATATGAAAACTACTGTTGATGTGGAGGCTTCACTAAGGTAATGAAACTGATGAAGATGACAATGATAAATGAGGGGAGAAGAAAGAGGAGTAGGAGGACTAGAATGAGAAAGATAATAACAGTGACGATCCCAACAACGTAGCATGAGTGCAGCCAAGACCCCACCATAGACTGACACCTGGAAAATAAGTCAGCGGCGCAACAAACCCTCAAAAGCAGATCTTGCCAATTCACTGCAGCTTCACGCTCGTGCCTAAGCCCGTCCTGTCACCTGAGATCTAAGCTCAAATCCAGAAGTCAGTCGGACGAGGGAACGAAACTTCCACGGAATTTTTAGACATCGGACATGTTTGCTGCTTTTCTTTTGATTCAGAATACTGATATGGTTTAAGATGTTTCTTTTTTTTTAATTATAAAGTCTGATAGGGATAAAAGTTTCAGTTGTCCCTTTGACGTGGAGAGAAAATATGAAATTAGTCTAGACTCTAGACAAATTTATAAGGATGAATTTTTTTTCTCAGCCCGGAGGGTCCCTCCGCCCGTCCGAACTGCCGTTGATTCTCTTAAGAGCACAATGAAAGTGAAAAATACAATGAAATGCAATGGAAATGAAAAAATACAATGAAATACAATGAAAGTGACAAATACAATGAAATGCAACGAAAGTGAAAAAACACAGTGATTTGCAAATACACTGAAAGCCTCGAAAAGTGGTTTAGCTACAGTCGTCAGTGTAAATGTAATGGGCATATGCATAAAGTGAATCTAGTTATTTACTGCACTTTAAATGAAAGCAGTCATGACTGTGTCAATGCCATTCGTCCGGTTTAATATTAATGGTCACACGTTTCAGGAGAATTCTGATTTCCTCTTTTATTTATCTTTATCTTTTATATAGGCAAACCGAACCAGTGATGTTGCAAAGGTGATCCAAGAACGAGTGAAATGACTATAGAAACAGTAGTATACTGTATACTTGAAAGTAAAGGTTAAGTAAATAAGTAAGTGAGCAGATACATATGTACATGCATGACATCCGCTGACCCCAGGAACGCCTATCTGCGTGTATTCTTTACACAGCAGTAATGCTATAGCCTTCTTTATGCCTGACACTTCAGGATGTTTTAAGAAATCGGTTAGCTAAATAATGCGGGCGCGTCCTCACGTACACAAACGTACGCACACACACATGCACACATATATATATATATATTTTTACACATATGTATATGTGTGTATTATGTGTATGTGTAATATGTCAAGAATGCTGACAAAAGATTCTCCAAAGTTCTGAAGAATCACTAAATATTGGTAAAATATGAAGCAAGGACTTGCCTTCCCCTGGCGTCTATGGCTTAGTCGCAGCACCTCCATTATCTTCTGTGCTTCCTCCAGTCTTTAAGGCTGAAATCTTGAATGGATCAACAAACACTGCCATTATGCTGCTGCATTTATTCATTCCTAGCCGACAGCTGTTTCGACCACTTATTCATGGCTGCAGTTTAATATGAAAACTTTCTCATGCATTCTTCAGCCCTGCTCCTTAACTTGGCGATAACCAATTTCGTTTTCTGTTTGTTTACAAACGATCTTATCAGGTACACTAGTCTAGACAAAGTTATATGGTAGAAATGATGTTTTTTTTTCTATAAGTTTAAATTAACGTGAAAATTTCCCCGCTGAAAAGACGACCCGGAATGTGAAACTAAATTAAATGAAAAGATTCGGAAACTGAAATAAAAGATTTTTAAGGGTCATGAGTAACAAGAGCCTAAGACGTGGATCTATTCCGAAACCCTATGATTCCGAACACCTTCACATTTTCTAGCAATCTTCTGTCATAAGGATACACACTAGAAAATACTTATATGCGGGTTAGTATGCTAAAACAAGTTTTTGTTCTTTCTCAGCGTCCTTGAGCAAGATCTTTCTCATATCCACGATGCAGTGGCAAATTATCAAGTGACCTTTAACCCCTAAGTATGACGACCTCACTGCGCACCGGATGCATTAGTGGAGTAATCGTGCTATATATGAAGAAAATCTCTTTCCTAGAGCTCAATCAACCCACGCTGTTACCAATATTATTATTATTATTATTATTATTATTATTATTATATTATTATTATTATTACTCAGTAGATGAAACCTACTCTTATGGAACAAGCCCACAGGGCCATTGACTTGAAGTCCAAGCTTCCAAAGAATATGCTCACTAGGAGGAAGTAAGAGAAAGTAAAGGGAAATACAAAAAGAAGAGATATTATTTATTAATAAATAGATAAATAGATAAAAATGTATCAAAATGCAAGAAGAATAGTATTAGGTAGTAATGCATTGCATTTTCACTTGAACTTCTGCACAGAAGTTTAACTGATGACGTCTGCACAAGAGAAATGTATCAAATTTAACTTGAATAATTTGGGTTACAATTGTTCTATATCGATTGACGTTGAAGTGTAGTTCTTACTTATTTTACGACTCTAAGCAATCACCAAGTAACTGATTACAACGCATATTATAAGCTGTAATTGATGGCAGTATTCCGCAAGGAGTTTAACTGCCCGAGTAGTTAGCTGGTTTATGATAAAATACAGATACAACTTTATCTGATAACAGTTTAGAGTCAAATATGATGTAAAAGGCATTAATTCAGTAATAATAGTAATAACAAACAACAACAACAACAATAACAATAATAATAATAATAATAATAATAATAATAATAATAATAATAATAACTTTTTAATAATAACAGACTTAGATCATGATGACACGCGCTTCTGTACAATAAGTACGACAACATATAAGGTGACTTCAAAAAGCTGCATCCGAACTCTTTCAAAGAAATTGTAATGGTAAGTTGGTAACTCCTGCTTTGAGAACGCTGACTAGGGTGTGCAAGGTATGCTTCGATGAGAAAATGCCTCCAAAGATGGGTGAGAGAAATGGTCGTTCTTACGTTGAAGGGTAAAGGTGATGTAGTAGAATAAAGCCGCTGTTATTCTGTTCGGGAATTAAGATAATTCCCATCCATTCCGTCCTCTACTGGGTAAATTGCGCTGAGGTCTCCGATTGGCTTGTAACTGCACAATTATTTTGAAATTTTACTTTAAGGAGAGTTCATCAAAGCTTTTCCTTTGAAACAGAGTCTAGGCAGAAAATAACAAGTAAAAAATGTGCCGAAGTTTTCAGTACAGCGTATAATGCTGTATTAAAACTATCAGCTACGACCTCGCAACGCTCAGTTACTCCTCAGATGCGGTGGAGTAAGGGTGCCACGCACGCCACCGGAAAGCGCTGCCAGACTTACGAAACATTGCTAACCTTAACCTTAAATAAAATGAAAACTACTGAGACTAGAGGGCTGCAATTTGGTATGTCTGATGATTGGAGGGTGGATGATCAACATACCAATCTGCAGCCCTCTAGCCTCAGTAGTTGTTAAGATCTGAGGGCGGACAGAAAAAGTGCGGACGGACAGACAAAGTGGTCACAATAGTTTTCTTTTACAGAAAACTAAAAATTGCGCGAGCCTCTACTAAAATGAAAATCTAACTAAAAATAAGAACGAAGACAGAGTGACTTAACTGGAAATTCATTTAAATATAATTTTTCACCTAAATCTTACAGTTGCTATATAACGAAATAGGAAAAAATTAACAACAATGGGTTGATATCCACAAAAAAGAAAAAAAGTTTAAAATTCAGATTATGAAGACTAATGACTTAGGAGTGCTAAACAATTTCTTATAATAAAAGAAATGTGATTTCCTTCTTTTCAGAGACGGAACTCTTTCTGTTGTTCCTTATTTTAACGATGACACTTATTCCAACTTCCTTTATGAAACTAATAAATAAGACATCCTTTACGTTTTTCGTCTATGTGAAACAACATTCTTTTCAAAAGGAAGTTTGAAAAGTGAAGAAAAATATCAAAATTTTAATATTACATCTACAACACTGCCTCCTCTCTTTCTATCTCTCTCGCAATGGTACACTGGTAAGATGCTTATATAGGAGATAAATGAAATTTATAAACATAAATTACAGCTCTGCAGGCTAAGGATATGCAGTTTAAGAGCGACACGCGTTACTTGATCAAGAAGAGAGACTGACCCAGGATCAGAGAGAGAGAGAGAGAGAGAGAGAGAGAGAGAGAGAGAGAGAGAGAGAGAGAGAGAGAGAGAGAGAGAGAGAGACTTAAGCACTACGGGAGAGAAAAAAATAAAATGCATTTGAATAACTTTCGGTTTCAAACACTTAAGGTGTGCCCAAACTTGAGTTAAACATGTCATAAACACACGTCGGCAAATTATTGCATACACATATCACAAGCAGGGTGAGAGCAAGTCAACGACAGTAAGGGGTGAACGAGTCTTTGGGAAACGCTGAGTAATCACGTGAGGCACCGGTTAGAACCAACAACAAGTCGTTGGCTTGTATTCAACCTGTTTGTGACGTGTGAGCGATAAGTTGCCGAGATGTGTTTACGACATATTTTGCCACAGTGTGGACGTACCTTAGACATCTTCGGTTCCTTTTACTCTGTTCTTCTCTAACAATCCCGGGCGAAAGAGGAACACCGAAATATATTTTGGTTCATTCGACGGAAGTCCCCGCGGCTGGAGAGAGACACGTTGGGAGCGGCCATCAAGGGTGAAAATTAGGATGAAGTCAGCTGGTAGTTGCGGAGATAATGAAATTACGACTGCCATCTCCAACATTAATTTCCATCCACTCTCTCTCGCTCTCTCTCTTTCTCACTCACTCACACACACACACACACACACACACACACACACACATATATATATATATACATACATACAGTATATATGTAGTATATATATGAAGTTTTATTTATTATGGAAAACCACTTTCTAGAGAAGAATTACAGCATTTTGTTCCCTTTTATTACTTATGAAATGTGATAATCATCACATTACATGTGTCTCTAAAATATAACCCGATGAGAGAATGGTAGAGAATAAGCAAACTGACATTCAAATTCTGCAAGCACAGAGAAAATTCTTTTGTCCTTAATTGGTTCTCTCATTGTAATGCCTCCTTTCACTTGACGGAAATGGTGGTTTGCCGACTGAGCAGCAAATCAAGTTTATTACTCTCTCTCTCTCTCTCTCTCTCTCTCTCTCTCTCTCTCTCTCTGTTTAAACAAAAACAACCCTAATCAACAATTAGTTTGTGCAAATATTAAAAGTCAATACCTGAAATGAAATGTATTACAAACTACTGGTGCAATCTTCTCCAGCAACGTTTAAGAGAGCATTGATCAATATTATTTATGGATTAGAATATCTACTACACATCATTACGGATCACGTATAAATGCTAACGGGTCACCTAATCATAACAATAACAACAACAATAACAATAACAACAGGAACCCAAAACAAGGATATTTTAGTTTCCTTTTGTTACTGTTGTTGTTGGGATAACAACATTCCTCCTTTTTCCAATCTGTTACGCTTGAACTGAGTGGCCTGCGAGTACAGGGTCGTCGCAGGGGTCCCATTCAGGTGCCTCACGAAGGGTCATGACCCCTGATACTGGGCGAAGGGACAGCAACACATAGGCAAAAATTATATTTCCTCAGTTTTTTTTTTTTTTTTGTAGCAAGCTTAATAACTCACCGTGAGTGATTACGACTGATACTGTTTACATTTGAAAATCAGGCAAAATACATTCTGACCAGAACTACAATTATACAAATATGAAATGTTACGTACACCAAAGTCGATCAATATGACCATTCCGTGCACTATAAAACAATTTTTGTACGAAAGTGAGTCCTCGCTCCATAAACATGGAGAACTGACCAGCAATATCATAGACAAAATACGGGTTCATAAAAAAATCGTATCTTTCACGAAAATATTTAATTTTTTTTTGCAAGGTGAGCAATGTATTGGTCACAGCGTCATAATTACCTTCAGTTATGTGTCCTTAAGAATTCTGAGGCATTTCCTTCGCCTGATTACTCCATATCCTCAGACTAATGATTGCTGACCACCACCCAAGATGGGCGTGCCGCGCCACAGCTGAAAATACACCGGGATAAAACTGGGACTATTACAAGAGAGATACATGTCCAGTCATTCTGGGGAGGACTGATATCCTGAGTGATACCAGATGTTCCACAATTGCAGATTCTCTTTCAGATTAATACTTGACAACGAAGTCGAAATTTCCTACGAATTTATGAGCGCAAGAACCAGCATTTATCAGACGCACCCGGTTGCTAATAGTCCAGAATATTTTCAGTTTTATACGAAGAATATCTCCTTTTATTTCTCTTGAAAAGATATTCAAGTAGAAAGGTGAATTACAACAAAATGATTTAAACTAACGAACCAACAGTTCTACCAAGTAGCAGAAAGGGCAGGATCACTGGGATACAGATTCAAAGCTCCTGAAAACCTGAAAAACGTTTTTAAATATGTAGAAAGAGTAATTTTTTTATTACGTTTCAATGATATTTGCTATTATCAAACATTTTGGAACAATATGTCTTGCTCAAAATTCAAATTCCACGGTTGCCCCCGGCTCCCTGTTGTGCATGGGCATCGGAAAAAGTCCGGCAAGAAGAATAAGTAGCGTTAACAATATGTGTCAGAGCCTACTTTTCTTCTGGGCAAGGCCATATTTCATTTGCGTAAAGGACCACTTTTTTTATTGCGCAAGCCACATTTTACTTGCGTAAAGGACCACTTTTTGTTTTGCGCAAAAGTCTACCTTTGATCTGCATAATGCCTCTTTTTCTGGCCAAGTCCTATCAATTTTCTTAAAGTTTTGAAATTTCTTTTTGAGGTCATGCAATTACTTATTTCATGTAATACAGTTACTCATTTATTTGTATTTATTTAATGAGATTATTTTCATACATCGTGTTTTGCTTACTGTTACTTGTTATTAATGGCATATATTTAATATATTGCCATCTGTTACTGAACTGCTATTAGTATATATACATATACATATCAGTATACATATATACAGTATATATTCATGAAGCTACAAATGTCGCTTAATATCAAGAGAGGTAACGTCGACTGGAGTTGCTGGATGGCGCGTCTGTGTATCGAGACTCGGCAGTGCCCGTTCATTTATCACTTATAAATTCCCCTTCGGTGATCGGGGATATTCCGAGGTAGCGTGGATTTGATATTAAGCGACAAGCTTCATGAATGTATATTTGTGATTTATACAGTATATATCCACGAGGAAAGAGAAACCATGGCTTTTGTTTTTATTTATATATTCTTATAATATTTTCGTGATACTTTTATATATATATATATATATATATATATATATATATATATATATATATATATATATATATATATATATATATATATATATATATATATATATATATATATATATATATGATTATAATAACTTTTGGATGTCCTCATACGAAGAAATAGTAATGGGTTTAAATATAATGTTTATAGAAAACCTACTAATATTTCTTCCGATGTGCATTTCTATTCCGGACAAAGCAAAAGGTTAAGAAATCAGTGTTTTCATCTATGTTTTTAAGAGCATTACGTGTATGTAGCCCTGAATATATTGATGAGGAAATAGATAAAATTAGGAATACAGGCAAGAAATTGAAATGTACTGACAGAGTATTAAACAATGCATTAGAAGTAGCCAAAAGACTTTGTCAAAACCAAAAGAACCTTACAGCACAAAAATTTGTTTGTACTGCCTTAAAATAATAATATGAAAGATATCCTCATCTTCTTAAGAATTTTTGTGTTAATGACGCATTTAAGAACAATAAAACGATGGAACATGTGCTTGTCAAAACTCTCCCTGACAATACTAAAGGGTGTGTATATAAAATTCCAAGTAAGTCTTGTGACAATTTTTGTATTGGCCAAACGGGTAAAGCATTGGAAAAGGGAACAAAACAGCATAAGAAATGTGTGAGATATGCACAGGGGAACAGTGGTATTTTTGTACATGTTAGTGAGAACAATCATGCTGTCAACTGGGAAGGGGCAAAAAGGACTGTATATTCTAATAACACACTGGAAAGGAATATCGTTAAATCTAGCTTTATAAAAGAAAGTTACAGCCATAATATGACTATCAGTCAAGGGATGTATCAACTTGATCCTTTAATATCAAAAGAAATTTGTAAATTGTTTAAATTTTTATGCAGGCAGTGGAGATGTATGGAAATAAGATTATCACATTTGTAAACACTGTAGGGGGCAGCAGTGCTAATGAGTTTTCCAACCCTGCCTCCCTGACACCTGTCAGGTGCAAGGAGGTTTAATCAGGGCCGGTACGCTTATCAGTATTGTTCCCTGAGAGTATATTGTGATTTTTAGCCAAATGAGTTTTGAGGGCCACCCTACCTTGACACCGGCCTGTGGGTGGATCTGTAGTCTCAAACGGTTGTGTATGTTCGTCAGTACTGTTTCTGTAGTATATAAATTTGTGACTTAATACTTGTATCAGTCCTTCGTCAATGGCTTGGAAATAAAGTCGAAACTGATCGGGACCCACACCCTGTCTCCTATTTTTCACCTGTAATGTGATATATATATATATATATATATATATATATATATATATATATATATATATATATATATATATATATATATATATATGTGTGTGTGTGTGTGTGTGTGTGTGTGTGTGTGTGTGTGTGTGATGTGTGTGTGTGTGTGTGTGAGTGTGTGTATTCCGCACGTGACTGAGAAGTAAACAAACAAACAACAATGTTCTGCGCCGCCAAGCGCCAAACCCTAAACTAACGGTTTACTCATTTCTCTTTCTTTTTTTCACGTAAGAGATTTTTATTTCGCCGAAGCTTGTTGTTGAATCTCATGCTTTTTATGGTTTGTTCCATTAGTCTCTGAACATTAATAATAATAATAATAATAATAATAATAATAATAATAATAATAATAATAATGGAGAAACAAATAATAATTATAATAACAATAATGGAGAAATAAACAGACAGTCCAGATATGCTATATGATGTTTATAAATAAAACAGATTCCAGAAAGCTAATCTAATAATAATAAATAAATAATCATAATAATAATAATAATAATAATAATAATAATAATAATAATAATAATAATGTTTTTCTAGTCAACGAAATGTGCTGGATTTCACATTAATTTAACTCATCTCTGTTATCTTAAACATAAAAACAAAAATCTATGAAGATGAGGTAACTGACACCTAAGTAAGCATTTGTAGCCCATAAAAACCAAGACACAGCACAGAAATATCTCTACGGAGTTTCAAGCAGCATTTCGAGCCGTTAAAAAAAAAAAAAAAAAAAAAAAAAAACCACTATCGCATTACCTGTCAAGTAAACGTTACGCTTCACACCTTTCGTTTGTTTTGCGGTCATTATGGGCGGAGTTAATGGGCGGCACAGACGGATTTCGCCCTTATCGACCGTCCGTAAGGGCGAGAATGTCGAGGTCCTACCTTTGACCCCGGGGCACAACGTCTACTCAGGTCACACGATTATCATCTCAATGCCCAGTGCGACAAGGGCGAGAGTCACTTGCCTCAATCCCATAAGGCATGATTTATAAAGATAACGCCGATACGACCCTGGCCAAATTTGGGGTTAACGATTTAGTATCGTGGTTTGCCAGTGAGGTCTCCATGGCTCTGAGAATGGCTCTGAGCGGGGCCTGGCCTGAGTACCCTCTTCGTTTTTTTTTTTTTTTTTTTTTTTTTTTTTTAAACTATGCCCTACGCCTACGCTTTCAAGGTTCTAGTGAGTGCCTTGCGTGTTTCTATGCGCTAAGATAATAACTAATAAAAATAATCTTGATACAATTATTATTATTATTATTATTATTATTATTATTATTATTATTATTATATTATTATTATTATTATTACCTCATTTTTCCTTTCTAATAAAAGAACCAATGTTAGCCAAGTCAGTAGTTGAGAAAACGTCAGAACGTGTGGTTTTGAGCTGTAAAAACACAAAAATCACTTAGCTTCTTTTGTACTTGCATATCACAGTACACAGCTACGGAAAACTTACAAAGCACAACTGAGGCATGGCGGATAGTATTCCCGCCGAATGAGGCATTCTGAGAGAGAGAGAGAGAGAGAGAGAGAGAGAGAGAGAGAGAGAGAGAGAGAGAGAGAGAGAGAGAGTGATTCCACTTACTATTTTCATTACTGCAGCTGACCACCTAATTATTCTAATAACACCAGAAGAAATAGTGAATATTATTCTGTAAGCAGTGAAGTCAGGCGGATATACGATAGATTCTGGGTCCGCATTTTCGTTCGGATCAGTTATTAAACGGAAATAAAATGCGTATTTACAGGATAATTCAAGCTTCCGGCTCATTAATTGGTCTTACCTGAAATGCTGACAGGCAAACACAGTAATATACTCATGCAATATGTATGTATACACACGTACATATTATATATCTGTGTATATTTATAATGTATATATTATAATATATATATACATATAATACATATATATATATATATATATATATATATATATATATATATATATATATATATATATATATATATATATATACATACATATATACGAAGATATATATTTTATTTATATAATTATAAAGTCGACTGCTATACCTCCCGCTAAATGAGAATAAAAAGAAAAAAGGAAATTAAAGAAGCAAGACCTCTCCCATATTTCATCCCACAAACCCGGTATTTACGACCTTCAAAGGAATTTCCTACTTTCGTTGGCTCTCCATTACTGCTAATCCCCAGGGCCTTGGACCTGAAGAATTATGGGACCTGTCAGAAAAGGTGACGCCCACCTTTACAGTTTTCACACCTTGTGTTTGTTCTGCGGTCAGTGGGCGTACCTGCCCAGCGGGGAACCCGAAGAGCAGGCGAAAATCGACCTTGTCGGCAGTCTCTAAGGTTCAAAGTCGCCTGCCATGCCCGGGGCAGATGCCCAACCTGCCGTTAATCAAAACCAAATACCTGAGATACCTTATGTGAGGGTCGGGAAGGTACGCCGGTTGTAACTCTCTCTTTCTTTCTCTCCTTTAGGAACCAATTGAACTGTTATCTGATTATTCTCGCTTCAAGGATGAGACGCACAGTCTCTCTCTCTCTCTCTCTCTCTCTCTCTCTCTCTCTCTCTCTCTCTCTCTCTCTCTCTCTCTCATAGCAACTGGTTATATTATTTTGGTGACTCGACTCCTTTAGGAACCAAATGAAGTTATCTGATTATTCTCCCTTCAAAGGATGAGAAGAAAAATTCTCTCTCTCTCTCTCTCTCTCTCTCTCTCTCTCTCTCTCTCTCTCTCTCTCTCTCTCTCTCTCTCTCTCTCATAGCAATTGGTTATATTATTTCGGTTATCAAATGTATTTAAATTTTTTCCTGAATTTAAGCCAGCCATTTTTAAGCACTATAAAAACGTAATATGCTCTGGATTGTATCCAGAACAATGAATTATAAAAGCAAAATACTTTTAGGATAATTTTTCTATTTCATTTCAAGATACGATGAACTAAAAGCAATTTGTTTACTCTATGACACCCTTCTTCCCTTATCACTATAATTTTCATCTAAAAATGTGAATGTTGTTGTTGTTGGTAAATTCAGTTATTACTGTGATGGAGTCTATCTAGCACGAATAACCCACAAAACAATGACCTCTAAAACAATGCTGTTGTAATGCCCTTTTTTTACAGGTACCATTTCGGTCACTGTTCTTTAAGGCACTGAAGAAGAGAAGGCGTCCCCTCTCTCTATTCAGGAGGGATTTGAAGTACTGTCCGAATCAGGGTATTCTCTAAGTCCTCAAATTCTCTCCTGTCTCTGTTCCTTAATTCAAATAACATTCTCTCCTCAATGATAACTTTTACAATAAGGCAACAGTGAAATAATAACATGTCCAGGCAAAGCAGAGTATCTGATAGCATCCAATATTGCAAAGTAAACACTTGGTGGGGAAAAATTAAAAATTATCAAAAAGGTAAAGATAAAAAGATATAACCCTGAGAGACCCCTTATTTTGGAATTTATTAATTATTAAACGGAGATACGAGGGAAACTTGAAAAATTATCATAGCGAACAAGGGTTCATTGGTAGACTGTGTTGATTTAAGAACAGAGTAAACACATGAGAGAGAGAGAGAGAGAGAGAGAGAGAGAGAGAGAGAGAGAGAGAGAGAGAGAGAGAGAGAGAGAGAGAGAGACTCTTCATATAAGGACGTGAAAATTAAAATAAACGGAAGAAAATCGGAGGAATACACAAAAGTGCAAGACAGATCATTAAGAATGCATAATGGAACAATCGAGGGAAGAAGAACACAGCAATAGGGATATGAAGAACTACAGAAAATAAACAAAAGTTATCCAAACAATGATCGTGCCCTTTTGACTAAAGGGGGAAGATGACTAGAAAGTAGCCAATAAACAGAATTCTCGGAATTCTAACATCAGCTTATTTTAATGGATGTGATGTGACCGAGAATGATTAATAACGTCTGTGAAAATTTCGTTTTGCTATTTATATTCGATCCAGATAAATTGAGAAAAATATAGAATGGAACACGAAATAACTGAAACAAACACATTGTAAACAGTGGTCAAAAATTTAAATTTGACGCTACAGCTGGAGGCCTTAATGCCGTTCCTTCGAGGCTTCCTAAATCATAACTTCAGACAAAAACAAATGTATCATTTACGTATGTACTGGAAAACTGCCGCCCTCCCCCCCTCCATAAAAAAATTCTTAGCGACATTGCAGGTGTCAGAAACCATACCAAAAGTTTTGAAATGAAGAATTTAAGAAATTCAAAATTCATTTAAGGTTAATTTACAGAATAAGTATAATCTTTTTATTGAGAAAATCAAGATTGGAAATATAAATAACATGTTGTAACAGGAGCGCAAAGACAACAAACCTCAGCCAACGCTTAGCAATCCACCCCTCTCCAAAAATGTGCTTATACCCAAAATGTAACCACTTCTTGCTTCTTGACCTATGGTAGAGTTTTCATATAAAAATCTAACCAAACATTATTGCGTAATACTGCCAAGTAACGTGACAGAGAAACACATAAAACGAACAAAATTTAACGTTCCTGCCGGAAAAACCAACAATAAATGTAGACGGAAAATTTTCACTGCTGCCAACCAAAATAGTCAGCACGGTTTGTAGAAATAAAATGCAATCATAAAATAGGCTTAGTTTTTCAATCATTCGCTTCTACTCGTTTTCCAAATCCCCAGTTTTTTCTTCCTGTGCGCTGCAAAATAATCTTTCTATTAAGCGTTTCTATAAAACAGATTCGTAAAACCGCGCTTAGGAACAAAAATATAATATTCACAATTTACTTTCGACGATAATGAAAATAGACTCAGCTATCAATAAAAACACAAACAACAACATCAACAGCCAAATTAAATATCTGCAACAAAGGAACTAATGGCGTACCTATAACCATTGCTCTGGACAAAACGATTTTCAATACGGAAAAAGTCATAACAATATTCATAAAAGAACAACCCCATCTCGCTTCAAGAGGCCCCAGAGGAGAATCTAGATCAACAAAGGCAACATTGAACGTTCTTTTTCCCTTCTGAAACAATCAAGTTTTTTAATACGCTCCTGTTTGTAACATCAGTTTTGTTTTGTCTTCTGTTCTTGGTAAATGCTCATTGGGTCAATCACTTTTCTGGGTTCAGCCATTATTTCTCACTTTCTTCACTTTTTTTTTTTTGCTCCTTTTTTATACACTTTTATGCCATATGTTTATGCATTGTCCATTTTCTTCTAATACTAATTCACCTATAATTTCATATTATACTCTGGTATAAACAGAGCGCAGCATTAGTTTTTTGAATCTTGAATTTCTTAAATTCTTCATTTCAAAACTTTTGGTATGGTTTCTGACACCTCCAATGTCGCTAAGAATTATTTTTATGGAGGGAGAGCCGGGGCGGCGGGGGGGGGGGGGTGGAATTTTTCAAGTACATACGTAAATGATGCACTTGTTTTTGTCTGAAGCTATGATTTAGAAAGACCCGAAGCGACGTCAATAATGCCTCCAGCTTTAGAGTCAAATTTAAATCGCCCCCAAGTCATTCCGACACAGTAGCTCAAGGATAGGCTTCCTAGGAATTTTAGAATTAGTTCTGACACTTTTCAGTCTCAGAAACTGAAGTCACAATGATTTTGATGCGAAGAAGCCACAGGTGGAACAGCTAATGAAACCTTTTGTTAAGTCTGACAACTTGTGAATCTCAGGACGGACGGATATGGAATTTTGAATCTACGTGGATTGTAAATTCCCAATATCCCCTAATAATTACGGTTCACCTAACCAAATGAGCATGTCCAGAAGTAGACGGATACACACACACACACACACACACACACACACACACACACACACACACACACACAATCACGGTTACCCTACAATCCATAGGGGAATCTTACCTAAGCCCCACTACTGATTCAGAGAAACAGGTTCCTAAAAGAAAACCTTTAATTATAAATAAATCTCTTATAATTCCTCTCGGAGCAATATTTACGGTACGACGGGCAAAACAATTATAGGAAAGCTATAAATTCCAACAGAATTATTGGGATTAATGTTCACAATAACCAAAATTGAATTTGTAAATATTTGTTTCTAGTCTAAGAGAGAGAGAGAGAGAGAGAGAGAGAGAGAGAGAGAGAGAGAGAGAGAGAGAGAGAGAGAGAGAGAGAGAGAGAGAGGAGCAAAACAAACAAAACAAAACGAGAAATGACACTGGCAATAGAAAAACCATTTGAAAGAGAGGAAGCAACTAAAGTTAAAAAAAAAAAAAGCACCGAAGTTTCTTCGGCGCAATCGAGTGTTCTGTACAGCGTATAATCAAGGACACCGAAAATAGATCTATCTTTCGGTGGTCTCGGTGTAATGCTGTGTGAGTCACGGCCCATGAAACTTTAACCATGGCCCGGCGGTGGCCTGTCCTATATTGTTGCCAGACGCACGATTATGGCTAGTGAGGCTAGAGGGCTGCAATTTAGTATGTTTGATGATTGGAGGGTGGATGATCAACATACCAATTTGCAGCCCTCTAGCCTTAGTGGTTTATACGATCTGAGGGCGGATGGACAGACAAAGCCTGCAAAATACTGTAGTTTTCTTTTACAGAAAACTAAAAAGCGCGGTGATATTGATACGAAGTAAAAGTAATAGACAACGTAAAATGTTATCCAAACAATAATGGAGAAAACAAAAACAACATGTTCGTCGATTTAATAAAAATAAGAAAAAGATAATCTTAGAGACTGATACAATGAAGAAAAAATACCGAGGAAGCATTCGTCAATGTAATGACAGAGTGAAAATTAATTATTTAATAATAATAACAGAAATGACTGATGAGATGATAAGGAATTTTAAGAAAAAGATAATCTTAGAGACTGATACAAGGAGGGAAAAATACTGAGGAAGCATTCGTCAATGTAATGACAGAAGTGAAAATTAATTATTTAATATCAATAACAGAAATGACTGATGAGATGACAAGGAATTTTTTTATAATATATATATATATATATATATATATATATATATATATATATATATATATATATATATTTATATCTATCTATCTATCTATCTATCTCTCTATCTATCTATATATATATATATATACATACACATATACTGTATTCTTAATTAAATAATTCAGTCTCAATTTTAGCCGCTAGACAATAACATCCCCAGTGCAGCATCTGATCTTTGAACCACTGAAGCTGAGTGGCATTTGGTCTGGTTAGTAAATGGACCCAGATCCGTGAGCTCCTACGACCATCTTTGCGGGTATTGGGCAAGAGTCCTCATTCAACATTTGAAGGCATACAAATTCTGGATGAGTCTGATGTAAGCAACAATGGACTGCAAACAGGACGGAAAAAGGAGAAAGCGACTGACCTAACATTTTCTGTTATGAAACACGGAAACGTTTCAATTCTACATGTTCATAAACAGAGAGAGAGAGAGAGAGAGAGAGAGAGAGAGAGAGAGAGAGAGAGAGAGAGAGAGAGAGATGCGAAAGGGGGGAAAGAGGAAAATATGCCAACAAAAATACAAGGGGAATGGAAGGGGTAAAAGCAGACAGGCTCAGAAGGAATGTCGGAATGCTTAAAGAGAAAGCGAAAACCAGAGTTGAATGGAAATGAAGGACAAGAGAAGAAAAGAAAAAAATGGAAAACAACAGAAAAATGACGATCTTGTCCGTGTCAGTGGTTGCTTTTGGGTGGGAAAATGAAAAGGGAGTGAGTGAAAATTTCTACGGAAAAACTTAGAGGATTTTATCGACGAAGGCAAGGAAAGACAGAAGAAATAACATTGTGAAGAATTTTCCCAAAATGTTAGAAAAATTTTTTTTTCCAATAGTGCACCTATTTCAAGGGTCAAATTACTAAAAATAAAATTAACATAATTTTATATTTCCCTAGGAATATATTGACCTCTTATAGAGGTCCTGTTGTTTTTTTCTAAAGTGCGTCAATATTTATTGTTGTTCTGAAGCCATTTCAGTCTTAAAAACCTAATAAATAAATAAAAAAACTGAGATAAAGATATATGCCATTTCAGTCTCCAAAAACATCAATAAACAAAAATTCATGTGCTCTTTCAGACGTTCACAAATATCACTAGAAATATAAGAAAGGAAAATTACGTAAACCCTTTGTCAGTTTTCCAATAATTCATTAAAATAAAATGCTACAGTATATTGACTACCTTACGTTTCCATTATTTCGTGAAAGCAACAGATCGAAAAAATAAATTACATTATGTAAATTCTTTTGACAATAACGTGAATATTCAATTGTTTACTTGTACACAGTTACGAACTTAATTATCTCAGCAATTTTAATATCGTTTTATCAGTTTTTATTCTTTGCTTCTGCACGTATGTTTAAACTGATCCTTTACTCTAATTACAAATACGGTTTGTTGATATGCGTACAGGGTGTCCATAAAGTCTCCTTACAATTTAAAAAATATATTACAAAAGCAAATGAACATACAAATATGTGGAAATTATTACAAAATGAGGAGTAGATATTGAATTTTTTTTTTTTCTTTTTAATACACCTCTATATGGGCACCATCAGTTGCACGAAGCACATCAAGACGGTGCTTGATTTCTTGCCATGTTCGCTGTAGCATAGCCTCATCAATGGAGGCAATGGTATCAGCGATCTTTTGCTTGAGATCAGTGATGTCCCGTATCTTTGTTCGGTACACGATATCTTCAACATGACCCCATAGAAAGAAGTCCAGGGGAGTGATGTCTAGTGAACGAGGTGGCCAGGGAATTGGGCCATCCCTTCCAATCCACAGGTCTGGAAATGTTTGATTTAGGAACCGCGAACATGCGGTTCCCAATGAGATGGTGCACCATCCTGCTGGAAAATGATGGTTGGTTGAAGGTAATCTACTTGTGGTGCCACATATTCAGTCAAAAGGTCAAGGCAAACATCTGCAGTAATTGATATCTCGCTGAAGAAAAATGGGACAATGATTCGATTGCACATGATCCCACACCACACATTCACCTTCAGACTATCTCGGTGATGTTCCCCAGTCACATGGGGATGTTCTGATCCCCAGATTCTCGCAGTAAGTGTGTTCAGTTTTCCTGAAACATGAAAGGTTGCCTCATCACTAAAGGAGACTCGGTTGAGGAACGTTGCACTCTCAGAAATTCGTTCCAGCACGTTAACCGCAAACTCCTTTCGTCTTGGTTTATCATCTGGCTCGAGTGCCTGTATGAGTTGCACTTTGTAAGTGTACAATCGCAAGTCCTTGTGTAAGACTTTGTGCACTGTCGAACGTGGTAGCTGTAAGTACCTGGCAGCAGTACGGATGGACTTTGTAAGAGAACGATTAAATTCTTGGTCGTCAACTCCTCCCTTTATCCAACACTGTCCCTGTCTCCATAAATTTCTTGTGCCGTGCACGAAATGACGGAAGTGACGGTGGGCCTCTTCCATACTTAGTTCTGCAGTTTCGCTGAGTCTGCCTATCCGATTTCGTTTCAATAAACCATGACACACATTGTGCCTTTTCTTGAGGAGTAGCCATTTTTCAGGGGTTCATTTAACAGTACATCTTTCATCAACAGGGTACATGAAATACACAGATGCGATGTGATTAAAAACTTTGATAACTACTGAGTACATAGAACAAATCTGATTAAGAGATCTCATCAATGGC
The DNA here is from genome assembly GCF_040412425.1 of Macrobrachium rosenbergii. Classification (NCBI taxonomy): domain Eukaryota; kingdom Metazoa; phylum Arthropoda; class Malacostraca; order Decapoda; family Palaemonidae; genus Macrobrachium; species Macrobrachium rosenbergii. The sequence goes on from NC_089757.1 coordinate 14,954,412, forward strand.
TTTTGTAATATATTTTTTTAAATAGTAAAGAGACTTTATGGACACCCTGTATATCGTTAATACTAAAGTCAAAGCATCCTTAATAATCATTCACCCTTACTTGCCTAATTTTCAACCATGTTGACCTTTACCAAAATCATTCAAAAGTACTCAGCGAAAGGAAATACATCAACAACAGTAACAACAAACCAAAAAAGCACTTATCTAATATTACGAGACAAAAGACAAACCCAACCATATTAAAAACAAAATAACACCCTGCTACTTTCGCTAAAAATGTTCGCAGAAGGTACGAAAACGTGAGAAATATTTACCTCCCGTTTAAAACAATTTAAAATAACCACCATTCTTACGTATTTGACACTGTAATTTTTTTCAGTCTGCTGATTCAACCATTACCACCAGGGTCCTAACAGCCTAATACTGGGAATAACATGGCATAACTAGCGCAATCTTGCAAATTACGATCCCTGTGCCATTATTGCAACGCAATAACTTGAGAATCAGCACACTACGAATTTCAAATTTTCTCTGGGAACAGCTGCCCTCATAGTAAGTTGTCAAATAGGACTGTCTGTGATAAAAAAAAAAAATCCTAGTCCCCAGGAACTTCTTCAAGTGCTTTTAGCAGCAATGAAGGGTTAAAGGATTTTCATTTGCTTGGAAACTTATTGAAATTAAAAGGGGAAATGTCAGGAAAAATAACACACAATAATGTAATAACAAGACTGCGCAATGCAGCAAAACCTAGACGGAGTAAAAAAAGAAATTGTCAATTTCTTTTCCCGTTAAAGTAATCAGAATACAGTGAATACAACAGGCACATTTGGGCAAAAACAATCAACGTCAGTTACTGTCAGTGCACACAGTGAGCCAGTCGCTAAAAATGACAACGGCAGCTGAAAGAAAGATGGGGGATTATCCCTGCGGGCACATCCTATCAATTACTGGTGAATGTAGGATCGATTGTCAAAATTGAGAGAGGGTCATGCAAACAAAGTAGGACTCTTTTAGCATACTTCCTACATGTATCAAATATTATTAAATAATATTCGTTCTAATTCTACGATAGAGCAACGTAATAATTAAAACATTATATGAAACGTGTCATATTCAATTTCATGTCATTTAAAATGACTGACATATAATTTTTAACATATGAGAATTCCGTTCTGCATAAGCTTGTTTTGAAATTTAATGAAATTTTAGGCCTGTAGCCACATTTTTCAATAATAATAATAATAATAATAATAATAATAATAATAATAATAATAATAATAATAATAATGAGGCTAGAAACACAAAAATCACTTGTTAACTCACATCAGTATTGAACCCAGTTCTTCCCAGGTGGGGGACGAACATTTCCAACCGCGCCACAGGTGGCATTAGGTGTTAATTTACTCCAATAAGATAAATTCGCATAATACAGCCATCCTTTTTAATAAGACCTGTTTAAGACTTCAAATAATAATAATAATAATTAATAAAATAATAATAATAATAATAATAATAATAATAATAATAATAATAATAATAAATTATTATTACTATTATTATTATTGTTATTACTATTATTATTGTTGTTGTTGTTGTTGTCCTTATTATTATTATCATCACAATAATAATATGATGATGATAATAATAATAACAACATTATTATTATTATTATTATTATTATTATTATTATTATTATTATTATTATTATTATATATCTTAAGGACTTGAGTCATTCCCATAACACATCAAAATGGTCAAATGCACATTCACAACACGGAACCCAACATTCAAGGGGCTGGTAGCAGTGACGGAACGAAAATCGATTAAACGTAACTAATTTGCTTAAATTCACATTATTAATTACCTTCGCTGAACCAAAATGGTGGGGAGTCGCAATTCCACTCAAACAGCCATCGCAAAAGCAAGTTGGAAATCCAGTTTCTCGACCCTATCTAATTACGGCTCGGCGAATCGGTTTGTAAATGGATTTCGGTCGTCAAATTACCCGGACGCCAACTGGCGGGAAATCAGGAGTCGTTATAAAATTTCGGACAAGTGGGTTGGGATGGGAGAGAGTGGGGGAGGGGATTGGTAAGGCAAGGAAGGGGAGACCCCGAGGCTTACATGATTTGTTAAGAAAATACACGTGACATTGCTCGGTCATTTCAAGGTTTTAAACTTATTTACTGTACTCATACACACACACACACACACACACACACACACACACACACATACATATATATATATATATATATATATATATATATATATATATATATATATATATATATATATATGTGTGTGTGTGTGTGTATGTATACATATATGTATACACATAGATATACATACACACACATACACACACACACATATATATATAGCACTATAATAAACACACACTTTAAAACTCTTCCAAAATTTGAAGAACAGCTGAACAAGTGAATGATATCTTTTTCATCAGCTATCAAAAAATTTCCTCCAGACTATACGAATGAAATATATTCCCCTTACCAGCCACATGAAATTTCCCCCATTCATAAAAATATCGACGGCGGTGAAAAATGTTCAACAAAGCTTTAAAAAATTTCCAAGATATAAAAATTGTAGTCGTAGAATAGTGTATATTCTACAGGCAGAACATCTCAATGCTCACAATAAATTTCCTACAGGCCTCTTTAAATGAGAGAGAGAGAGAGAGAGAGAGAGAGAGAGAGAGAGAGAGAGAGAGAGAGAGAGAGAGAGAGAGAGAGAATACTTTTGATTCTACAGACAGAATATCTCAATGTTTATAATAAAATCCCTGCACACATCCTTTAATGTGTGTGAGAGAGAGAGAGAGAGAGAGAGAGAGAGAGAGAGAGAGAGAGAGAGAGAGAGAGAGAGAGAGAGAGCCAAAGCAACATCAATAACCCAATCCCGCAACGCCCGGATGAAATGAACATTATCAGTCCATCCAATCCCCTCCTGGAAATAAGATTTCCACTTCAATTTTGAAATGCATCTTTTCTCTCCAATTTAAACTTTCCGTGCGTCCATTTTCCGTCCCGACGATTTTTATGGCTCTCTCTCTCTCTCTCTCTCTCTCTCTCTCTCTCTCTCTCTCTCTCTCTCTCTCTCTCTCTCTTCTGCAGGAAGGTCATTCTGTTTACTTTGCTCCCATCCCCAGAAATTTAAAGTCTTTAGATTAATAGGTTTCTTCGTCTTTCTCTCATTTATTTGCTTATGACACCAAGAATGCTTAAGAATATATAAGATCTTATTCGTCCTCTGTTCTGTTTAGATAATATAAAAGAAAAGAAACAGGGATAAAATAACATGGAATAAATATTAACTTCTATTTTTCCTGATTACGAAAAAGAGAAAAATATGCAAGAGAAAGCAAATAAGAAATTATCAATAAAGAATCAGTTACCAAGAATTTGAGGAAGAATTTACGGGGAATATCAAGTAAAATTGAAATGACACGTTACAAAGAGATTCTGAATAACTAAAAATGGATTGCAAGATAAAAATTCAAACTTAGGTTGAAACCTCACTTTCTCGCGTTAATTCTTCCTCAAAATCGTGCTAGTTGACGTTAACTAATGAGAATAAAAATGACGATATGAATCGTTGTTAAAATTATTACGATCGAAATCCAGGCTAAAACACACATTAAAATATACGGACACGGACACAAATTAGTGAGAAATCAACAAAAAAATTAAAGGAGAAATTAATACCTAAAAAGAAACGCAATAGTTATCGAAATGGAAGTGCTTAACATAAATAAATGATAATTTGATTAAACAAATTGCTGAACATTCATAATAATAATAATAATAATAATAATAATAATAATAATAATAATAATAATAATAATAATACTTAAAAATAAATGTAGAATAAAATATTCCCAATACGAATCGCTGCTTTCAGTGACGGGAAAATGAAATAAAAACAATGAAAAATGGCACTGAAATAAAAAAATGAAACAACATAAATTTCTATTAAAAGTTTAATATCTAACTACGAAAACTGCTCATTTAATGAGGTTAAAATATATTTTCAAGGAAAAAAGGGTAAAATAAAAACGTAGGAAGGAAAAACGAGGAGGGCAAAATAAACTCTTAAATGAAAAACTACTGGGGGCAACGTCATCGGAATCCTATCAGAAACTGCTATCACTGGTTCCAATTTGGGGAAATGGACTCGAAATTTCTCGTCGGGGCAATTTCGTTCGAAATTGCAGTCTCCGAAATTTATGCCAGGCCGAATATGTATGAGATGGTCGTGATTTTCAGTTTTCTGTAAAAGAAAACTTTTGGGATGGCTTTTTGTTTATCCGTCCGCACTTTTTCTGTCCGCCCTCAGATCTTAAAAACTACTGAGGCTAGAGGGCTGCAAATTGGCAGGTTGATCATCCATCCTCATATCATCAAACTTACCAAATTGCAGCCCACTAACAGTAGTTTTTATCTAATTTTAAGGTTCAAGGTAGCCATGATCGTGCGTCTGGCACAGCCTATAGGTGCCAACAACTCAGGCAAACACCGGGCCGTGGCAGAGAGTTTCATGGGACGCGGCTGATGGGTTTCATGGGCCGTGGCTGAGAGTTTCGTAAAGCATTATACGCTGTACAGAAAACTCGTGCGCTGAAGAGACTACGGCGCAATTTTACTTGTTTATTTTTGTAGGCAGAGTTCTCTTATTTGTCGCTAAATAATAATAATAACGAAGAAAAGACAGCGACAAACCCCTTTTTGATGATTTGAACCGTTGCCCTGTGATTTAGTGGGAAAATGCTAAAACCGTATCAGTGATTGCAACTTCTCCCCAACTCACCAGCTGTGAGCCTGGTGTGTTGCCCCAAGTATATGGAGTAACCTATCTGGTTCCACTCCTCTTATGCCTCTGTGGCTGAACGTTAGCCTGGTAAATCACTGATAAACTGTTCAAATACCGAAAAAGGATGTTTGACTCTTCATTTACATAATAATAATAATAATAATAATAATAATAATAATAATAATAATAATAATAATAATAATAATGCTGAACTGGAAAGATGAATGGAAACACGTCATTATTTGAGACTGTAATGATAACAATTAACTCTCGTTTCGTCACACTACCTAATGATAAGACAAACCTTTCAACAGCGATGGAATGGGAGTTTAGTCGAATCTTTTCCAATGCACCCCTTTCAGGGCACATTTCAGCCAACTTCAGTCTTCTAAGTCCTCATAATTTTTACGGCGCGAAAATAAACTTCATAAGTTCTAATCCCAAGATTCTGAGACAAGCGGAGAACTCATATTTTCGAAAGTCAGGGTTTGCGCATTTTTTTGTTTTTTATTTATATTTTTAATCATTATCTTGTCTAAAATTTTTAAGGAGCAAAAACCCAATGGGCCAGGCAAAATAATGCCTTGTTATTCCCTGGCCAGAAAAATAAAAGAAGTTGGGTGGGGCTACAACCAATCTGTGACTGTCTCTCTCTCTCTCTCTCTCTCTCTCTCTCTCTCTCTCTCTCTCTCTCTCTTTCCGTACTTGACTATTTGCTCTTTTCAATATTTCTCTCACTCTCAGTATGTAACTGCCTCAACTCTCTCTCTCTCTCTCTCTCTCTCTCTCTCTCTCTCTCTCTCTCTCTCTCTCTCTCTCTCTCTTTTAGTACCTTTCCACCTGCTATTTCCTTTACCAATTTATTTCTCTCCGTACGTCGGATGTGTTAGTCATTCTCCTCCTATCTCTCATTCTCAAGCCGTAACTGAGCTCAACCTATAGTCGGTGACGTAAATTATTAATAGATTTGCTAAAATATTTCCTGTGTGACGTATAAAAATATGTAACTCAAGTAACAGAAAAGGCAAAATACTTCACACTTCTTCCCAAAGACAGCGTCAACTTCCTTCAGAAAAGTATGGCTATTTTTAGTTCTGCGGTAATAAACCCTCACACTACCTTTACTGAAAAAATTTTTTTTTTTTTCAGAGTAAATCAATGTTCAAATATAAGCAACAGAACTAAGAGTCAGATGTGGGCAATAATGGGTCTCAATAAGACCTGAGAACCCTGGAAACTGAGTGACAACGAATGGCTTAGCAACCCCATCACAGAAAACCTACGGTTACAAACTAACACAAAAGCTTAGATTTTGATGAGGCATATGACAATCAGTCACAAAGTGGCCTGAGAAACGAGGCCTTCGTCAGGGAGTCTTCCACAGGCGATCTGAAGCCACATCGCTTTTGACAAGCGAAAATAAGAAGGGACGCAGAAAGGATCAATTCCTAAAAAAAAAAAAAAAAAAAAAAAAAAATCCTACCAAAGATACCCCTTCCCTTACGGTCATCTGAATTGTCAATGGAAATCGCAGATCAAGGGGATTATGATCAATCCGTTACAGAATTATTCGCTCACATCCCCTGTCAACATCTTTATGGAACATGTTTGTGGGGTAACGAAACTTTGAGGCAAAAATTAGAACGAAAAAATATCCTCTCCAGTATCTGATTAGAATCTCGATCTGGTACATATTACTTGGAACGCGCTGATCTCGGAATCGGATTAATTTTCAAGTTCAAAATGGTCGAGGGACATCAAGTCAACATCAAGTTTTCCTTCAAAATATTTTTCCCCTCCATAGGTTTTCGCTGAGGTAAGCCAACATTATTATTTCTATTAAAAAATATATTTGAGAAATGGAAAGACCTATGGGCAAATCTAGAAAACGTAAATTAATGTCAGCAATCTTATTTTTGGTAAAAAATAATAGTGCTCGGTTTATAGTAACAAAAATATTAAAATTGTTCCACCAACCTTCGTGTCTGTCTGTATTTATAAACCTTTTACTCTTAATACCAAAGCAATACTAATTTTAAGGGTTGTTTAAACTTTATTTTAAGTGTTACAGTAAAATCCGTTGGCTTAATTAATTTATTATCTCACTTATTCCACCTAGCACTGGAGTCGTCCTTATTTTAACTGAATGTTATAGTAAAACGTATTTCCCTTACCAAAGACAACCGAATTGTTTATCGCCTTAGCTACACGACAGAACTCTACCAAGTATTGCTTGTCTTTGCTATTGATCAAAAGGAAACGGAATATTTCTGTCATAAATCCTTATGATTAGCGAATTATGAAACATTGTTTGCTAAGTATCATTTAATTAATAAAATTTTAGAGAAAGTACTCAATAGGAAAAATAATCGACATAAATGTTAAAGCAACGAAAATTAGGAAAATTCTGGAATAAAACTCAGGTAAATATGAAATGTCCTGATGTCTCGCTTCTTTAAGGATGAAAAGAAAAGAGAAACAGATTCGTGATTTCTCTACACGAAAGGCCGGTGAACAATAATGTTACAAATAGGTAAAACAGCTATGGTCATACACTACTTAAAAGCACATATACTCTTTGATACGTAAATAATGCATCTGAATTTTGGAACGTGTCATAATTTTCTCTGTACATTTTATTATTAATAGTACCATCAACCATAATGACCTCTTAAGTTCTCGATATCCTTATTAACTGAATGCACTGAATCCGAAGGGGAAATATATCATGAAACTATTTATAAGCCCTTTAGGTGGGATTCAATCCCGGACATGTTAGGTCACAGCGAGGGGCTAAAGTAACTTTATATACTTCCCGGTTGTATTCAAAATCTACAGCGCTAAGCACATACAAAAACTGTAAAGAAATTGAGAAGTTATCAGGTCTTTGTCACTTAATATTAAAATAGAGATATGTATACACGTGCCTGTGATTCTGCAATGTCATTATTACATATCAATTTAAGCAGACTACTGAGCTACATTCTGGAATCTCATAGGACAAGGACTTATTCTTGAATGAGAGGTGACAATTGAGCTAGGGATAGTTAGAGAAGTTGAAAAATAACGCACAGAAAAGCAGTGTAGCTGGACTAATAACAAGCTGCAAAGTGGCTTTATTAACAACAACAGTGTGCCTCGCAAGTCATATTGTAAGTGTTAACTCTGGCACCCTTTCCCTCTGTTATGGACTAAAATACATTTGGACCGGATTTGTTGCAAAAACGTTCCAATAGACTGTGAAAAACAACGTGATCGCCAAAGAAAATGTTCACGGTGAGTTATGACGGCAACACTGTAAAATAAAAAATGTCACAAAGAACCAAGAAAACTGCAATTAACAACTTCCACTGTATCAACAACCCAAAATTAGCACACGTATATTTCTGCCTAACAGTAATTAAAAGGTTATGGTAATTAACAAAAGGTAAGATTCACATATTCTACATCCATGTATCTGAAAGAGATCCTGACTAATGGTCCTAATGGTACTCTAATACCTGAGGAGCCGTGGCCTTTAATGTAGGTAAGATTGAGTCAGTGGCTGACTTTGAACTCCTGTCAAACGCTAATGTAACCTTAGCATGAATTATAACCTCCTATGGCCTCAGGTTAAGAGCAAAAAAAATAAGTAAAAAGTGCGACGAAGTTTCTTCGGCGCAATCGAGTTTTTTATACAGTGTATAATCAATGCCACCGGAAATAGATCTATCTTTCGGTAGTCTCGGTATAATGCTTTATGAGCCACGGCCTACGAAACTTTAACCACGGCCTGGTGGTGGCCTGTCCTATATAGTTACCAGACGCACGATTATGGCTAACTTTAACCTTAAATACAATAAAAACTACTGAGGCTAGAGGGCTGCAATTTGGTATGTTTGATGATTGGAGGATGGATGATCAACATACCGATTTGCAGCCCTCTAGCCTCAATGGTTTTTAAGATCTGAGGGCGGACAGAAAAAGTGCGGACGGACAAAGTTGAACAATAGTTTTCTTTTACAGAAAACTAAAAACTGTTCTTGCCTATACTTCAGACTTGACCTTACAGGAGTGTTAAATTTCTCCATAAACTACAAAGAGATCAGTCGAATACAGATTGTTAAATTATACTAAGATAAATGAAGTAGAAGTTTTAAGGGTTAGGTTAAACAGATTCTTACTTTCCAAATTAAATCCTCAGTATTTTGCAACCCATCGATCAACAGGAGTCACCACAAGTATAATCATTATTTCCAAAAGTAACTTTTTAAATAAAACAAACATTTATGAAAATTTGTCTCTTAGCGTTCATTCAGTCCACAAAATCCTCTCATCCTTGAAGATGAAAGAATATCTTGCAAGAGCGAGATAAAGACTATTTAAGCTTCTGAAAATGAATTATAAACGTTAATCTGAAAAGCTGCTGCATACTAATCTCTCTCTCTCTCTCTCTCTCTCTCTCTCTCTCTCTCAATTAATTCTGTCACTCATATACATACCATAAACAAACGAGTATAAGATGTATAAGTATTTTCGCTATCTAAAATTACAAAATCATCCATGTATACAGATACAGCATACATTTCCGTATCGTACACGTATACAAAAACAATCCATAGATGCAGTCAAGCACTTATCACAGAGCTCATGAAGTTTCCCCTGGCCCTGAGAATTCAGACATGCAGGAATACTGACGACATCAAATAAGCCATTTTCAGCCTCAACAAAGACTGCTTAAACCGAGAGGGTTGAACGCAGAGTTAACGCCTCTAACTCGTAGAAACAACGATGCGTTATTAAAACTTTCATCAAACCGGAGCGTTAAGGTGCAAGCAACTGTGTGAAAACGAGCGCGCGAATCGTACGTCTGGCAGCCCGAAGCCACCCCGAGCGAGTAAGTGAATCGTACATCAGGCAGTCAGTGACCCATGATGTCGGGTTCTGGCTGTCAATTCGCCATTCTCCATTCGTCCGAAAAAAAAAAAAAAAAAAAAAACTCGGTTCATCCAAAACACCTGACTCAGACGGTTTGTAGATGTTAATCAAGGAATGAAATTCTCCCGGATCTTATTCCTGGGACACACAAGAGACGAGAGAGACAGGGAAAGAGGAATGGGGTCACATTTCGGCTCAAGCTGTCACGAGCTGTCATAAATTGAGTCGCATGAGACAGCTGTGAGTAATTTGTTTCTTTTCGTAGTTTCTCTTTGTCTCATACAGATTACAAACACACGCAGGGTTACTGGATATTTAATAAATTTGTGAGGCTCTGAGAGAGAGAGAGAGAGAGAGAGAGAGAGAGAGAGAGAGAGAGAGAGAGAGAGAGAGAGAGGCCCCAACAAGAAACGAGTAAATAAAGCGCCGAAGAATCGAGTTTTCTGTACAGTCGCTACAGCGCATAATCAAGGCCACCGAAAATAAATCTATTTTTCAGTGGTCTCGGTATAATGCTGTATGAGCCGCGGCCCATGAAACTAACCACGGCCCGGTGGTGGCCTGTCCTATATCGTTCCCAGGCGCATAATTATAGCTAACTCTACCCTTAAATAAATTAAAAACTACTGAGGCTAGAGGGTGGATGATCAACATAAAAATGTGCAGCCCTCTAGCCTCAGCAGTTTTTAAGATCTGAGGGCGGAAAGAAAAAGTGTGGACAGAAAAATGTGCGGACGGACAGACAAAGCCGGCACAATAGTTTTCTTTTACAGAAAACTAAAACGGTTGTGGAAAATTCTGGTAAGATAAAATCCTTTGCTATCTTGTAATTCTCTTCCAATTCCTTCTGCGACTCACGACCATCGACTGGCCACAAGATATAAGATTCACTTTCCAAACCCATGCGAGCGAGCACGCCCACAAACACACACACACACACACACTTCCAATTTTAAATGAATATCCCCAGATGGCCGTTCCTTCCCGAGCAACAGCAGGAGAGCATAATAGTAATTATGAGACGACTGTTAATTTTGGGAGAGACGCCAACACTCCAATCCGGTATCCTCCAAGATCCATTGTCTTAACTGTGGTAACTGGGACCGAGATAAATTACCTCATTACGCCACTTGGATGGAATTATTACTATTATTAAGTATACTAGTGTTCCAGACAATTAGCGCTGAAATTAACGCTATAATTACCTACACCGTATATAACTCGAGATGACAATTTAAGAATATAAAGAAGAATGAAGTTACTATTAAGAAAAAAAAGGTTGCTCTCTCTGTGTGACAGACCACTGCCATTGCAACGCCATAAAATATATTTTATAATATATATTATATATATATATATATATATATATATATATATATATATATATATATATATATATGGAGTCGAATACATTTATACATACATACATATATATATATATATATATATATATATATATATATATATATATATATATATATATATATATATATATATATACTGTATATATTACATATGTATAAAATGTTAGAAACATCTGCTTATATAACGACCGATTTCACGCACGAATATTCATGCAGAATACATTATTTCGGTCTTTGTCAAATTGATCAACTAAAAGCTATCTAGCTTCCCCGTTTCTCTCTCCCAATACTTGTAAACAATCGATGCAACAACCTCTGTTTATTCATGCGCGCGGACATATTGTATTTGGCTCTATATAACAAAAGGTATGCAAATACTCTTGCATATATAAATAGAATTCCGTTCGACCATTTATCGCGTGGAATCCCTAGGGGATCGTTCAATTTTTGTACTGTAAATACATGGCAGTACGTTTATTTCTATTTCCCGTGGACACACATACACATACATGCATACACAATATATATGTATATATACATGTATATATATACATATACATATGTGTGTGTGTCTATCACTAGAGCGTTGTGGCTAATTGATGTGGCACCAGGAAAACAACTCAACAGTCACTGATTGACGCATACTTTAACTATCAAACGTATGATGAGCTCCTGTGCAGAAAACTTCCACAACACTGGCAGCTTCATACGTTTGCACAGAAAGCTCATCAGCATCGCATCGAAACCCCGTATACACAAACACACACATTGCGCTATCCACCTCTCATCTTGCACGCATTCCTGCGTTTCCTGGATATTATGGTCTTTCTTTCTGGATGCTTCTTTACCTAAATTTATCCAGGACTTTCAAGCTCTTCCTCTCCCTCTCTCCTGATACTTCGAGCAACACAATCGTTCCATCACCTATCTCCTCCATTCTCCCCACATTACCAAACCATCCCAAAGGAATCTTGTTTTACCCTTCGTATAGGCTTGCTTTTTCTTAAAACCCTTTTTGTGTATCTCCACATTTCCCGCCGTTTCCGTTCTTCTTGTGCCACAAATAATTCGTAAACACTTCCTGCCAACTTTAACCTTTATTCTTGCCTTCGCATTCTTATTACAGACACACACACACACACACTCACACACACACACACACACACACACACACACACACACACACACACACACATATATATATATATATATATATATATATATATATATATATATATATAATGTATATATACTGTATATACGGAATAGAAAAATATGCACAAATAATAACAATACTTTCTCTACTTGTATCGGGGCCTTTGAAGCAAATGGAATGAAAGTTTGTAAGCTAAGTGAGCAGCGGATGACTTACAGAGAGAGAGAGAGAGAGAGAGAGAGAGAGAGAGAGAGAGAGAGAGAGAGAGAGAGAGAGAGAGAGTTTTCGTTCCCGCTTCGATAAAAAAGGGAAGAAGAAAGGACTCTCCCCAAGCCACTGAAGAGATCAACGTCGGTGATTGGTGGATAGACGGAGCAATCACGACATACTGAAGGGACTACGTCACTTGGCTCGAGTTACCGCAGCTCAGCTGAATGGCTTCAAACCTTGAAAAGTCTTCTGGATGATTGAATTAGATCCCCACAATGGTGCCTCTCAGGCCACTTCTGAGAAGCTTGAACTCTGGGGCCTTAAATTAGCCGAATTGAACACTCAAGTTACGGAGAAAAATTAAAGGTCTGTTTTGAAAATTACAGATATTTTGAAAGGTATTTTTTTTTTGAGATCTGTAACTACACGTGATAAGAGTCTTTACTGATGCAATTAAATTTTCTGGTACGGGTTGCTCATCATCTTTCAATTAGGTTTTATTAATTTGTTCTGTTTTGTCTATTTGTTCATTTGTGTGTTCCACTATATGCGGTTGCCAACTTATCTTAGGTGTCACATCCACTTGCGTTATGGTGGGTGGTAACCAACGAGTCACTGGTCCCAAAGCTTGCACCTTGTCATAGCCTCTATGTTTAAGTGTGTTTTCAATTACTTTTCGCTGATCGATCTTTTGGCTTCAATTTAATGATGTATTTGATTCTATTATCATCTCATATTAAAATAATGAATCGAGATTTTTTTCATTAATGTTTAAATTCTAGATATAGTTTATACATTTATTTCACTATATATATTCTCTTTTCACCTTTAGAAAGCATAACACCAAAGTGTGGGGTTTTAGGTTATCAGCAAGTCTCAAGGGATGGAATGCTTGCCCAGTGCCGTTTTTTTTACCTTTACCCCACCTGACTTCGGTATTCATTTCCATTTGGGCTGACTGGTGGGCGGCAGGGCGTGATCGAACAACGAGCCTTGCGAACGAAAGAAACAATACTCAAGATTACCTCCTTCCTTTTCTGTTTTTATTTATCTTTATCATTCTATACCGTGGAAGCTCGCTAAGCATGTTCATGAGTTTTTAAACTTCTTGAGAACCTAAGCTTTTTGATAATAATAATAATAATAATAATAATAATAATAATTTAATAATAATAATAATAATAATAATAATAATAATAATAATAATAATAATAATAATAAAGCAGGTGTTTATCCTAGATAGGTTTTGTGAACTAATCAACAATATGGTCTCCAATAAGTTCTTTCATGACTTTAAGTTAAATAACCTCCTTAAACAGATTTTTTAAGCATTTCTATACAAAATTCGATGGACATTGATCACACAGAGAGAGAGAGAGAGAGAGAGAGAGAGAGAGAGAGAGAGAGAGAGAGAGAGAGAGAGAGAGAGAGAGAGACGCATTATGGATTTTAAAAGAAATCCACCCATGCCCTTCCCTTTCTAACCCAGTTGTGGGATCGATTGCGGGTTCACTGGTTGAGCCGAGAGCACCAGATATTGCAAAATGAGGACCAGAGAGAGAAAGAAAAAGGTGATAACAAGAAGTAATAAAAAACCAACCTGTTAAAGAACTGGTCATTAATATGATGGAAATAAACGTTTATCACCAGCATGCACGAAGTTATTCATAATTCCTCGTTGGGCGAGTCGGTAGAGTTGTGGGCTAGCACTCGCTAGGCCCAAGTTCGAGTTTCCGGCCGGCTAATGCAGGATTAGAGGAATTTATTTCTGGTGATAGAAATTCATTTCTCGCTATAATGTGGTTCGGATTCCACAATAAGCTGTAGGTCCCGTTGCTAAGTAACCAATTGGTTCTTAGCCACGTAAAATAAGTCTAATCCTTCGGGGCAGCCCTAGGAGAGCTGTTAATCAGCTCAATGGTCTGGTAAAACTAAGGTATATTTTTCTTTATTCTTTGTTAGAATTTTTTCTATCATCGTTATTACTTTCGTTCACACTGTTTACACAGTCACGTAAAGCAGGCAACATTCTAAACAATCTGAGTCGACAAGGTAAAGATACGTCTTGTTACCCAATAAATAAAAAAGACAAAAGTATATATATATATATATATATATATATATATATATATATATATATATATATATATATATATATAATGCATTGACACATGAAAAAAAAACATCAAAACCAACGCTGCCTCGTTTTCCTTAGAAAATTGGAGATTTGTTACTCACTGTCATCAGATATGACAGACAACGGCAGACATCTACATACCTGTGGGAGAATAGGAAGTAATTATATATTATATATATATATATATATATATATATATATATATATATATATATATATATATATATATATATATATATATATATATATAGAGAGAGAGAGAGAGAGAGAGAGAGAGAGAGAGAGAGAGAGAGAGAGAGAGAGAGAGGCAGTGATTACAGAGACCGAAAGTTAAGAGGAGACATCAGGCAGCTGGAAACGACGACCAGACCAAAACAAGTCAGGACAATCGCGGTGTGTCACGTGCGGCTAATGGCACTAGAAAGCGAAGTTTGCCTTGGCCCACTTATTCGTTCTTATTTTTTCCACTGCGTCGCTTTTACCTCCGCAGTTCGGAAGGGGTAAACAAATAAACTAAACAGGAATGGAGGGGAAGCGGGGATTAGTATTTGTGATAGCGAAAAGGTAAAACTGGCAAAGTATCCAAGGGTTCGATCCATTATTGTCAAGTATTGTATCACAGATTGATAGATAAATATGTAAGTAAATAAATACAGCGATATTAATTCAGCAGGAAGGAAGAAGTTTAGCGTTTAGGAGAGGGCACATGATCCCATACATGGGGACAAAAATCAAAACAATAATTCAAACTACTCAATATAAGAATCGTTTAGTACTGAAAGAAAGGACCACTTTCACGTCTTCTTCATAACAAATTATATCTTTGTATCAAAAATTTTCGCAAGCCATCTTGGATGTTACAATGGTATTTACCTTAAAATTTCGACTGGCCATTCAGTTCAAATATAGTGTGCACTAACGAGTGATATGTGTAACATTTTTATGGGGTATCACCTCTTGTATGTAGACATTATTTGAATTAAGCGAGAACATTATTCGTCTTATGTTCATAAAACAGTTTATGTATATATATATATATATATATATATATATATATATATATATATATATATATATATATATATATATATATATATATATATATATATAATTATATATATATATATATATATTTATACAAGTATCCTTCTAGAACAAATGCTGACGAAAAGTGACTGAAACCAAAATATTATGTTTAAACATATCAAGCTTTAAAGGAGATTGTGTTATAAAATAATGTGAAAAAATGAACAACACCGCCTTAGTAGCTAAATAGACTTAAGCTCATTATGACCAAGGGACTAAAACTGGAAAACTTTCATGAATCTGGAAACTTGCTCTGGCGGGAGAGCTACATGTTTATGCAGATCCAGTTAGCTTATGTCAAAGCTTACTCGTTCCCAAGTACTTTCCCGGAAAAAAAAAAGTAATTTTTGCCTACAATTTTTGCCATCACAGAAGACCTTTATGATCCTTGTTGCCAAATAGTTTATGGTGAAACAGTTGGGTTTACAAATTCCACTACCCGTTTGGTTTGAACATCGTAGATAATTTTCTTTTCAATGAATTTACCTCAAATCGTCGTTTTCAGTCTCAATGTAACGTTCATCCCATCACAACACTCGGAGAAGTGCAGATAAAAAGCAGGTGCTTTAAGGGAAGAAATTTGTAGAACCTGAACATCTTCAAAGTTTTATAAAAGTCCCAAACTTTTCAGACATCATGAAATCCTTGGTCCTGTATCGATCGGCAAGCACATACAGAAAAAAAAATATACTACTAAACACAAAATTAACAATGATTACTCTGCATTTGGGGAAGACTATAAGACTACAATGCTGATGATGAATAACAGTAGGTTCGTAGAGTATATTTAAACAAAAATATGTCAATAAATTAAGTGATTCCAAGCTGATGGTTATTTATTTGGGCGATATGTATCTGTCAACAGAAGGTTTACTTAACTGGCAGGGAAGGATAATTGGAGACAAGTCATAAATGTGTATCAGAAGTCGTATTTTGTTGTATTATGTATTTATATATCCTCTATGAATATCAACTTTCGACTGCAAAACTTCAATCGAACCCCTTCATTTATCGACTTAATTCTCATCCAAAAATTCTATCAATTTTTGCTTTTGTCTGTCGTTTAAAGAGCAATTACCACTCAAATTCGGCGTTAAAATCATGTGATACCGCTAATTAACGCTGCTTGCTTCCCGGCCTCTCTTTAACCTACTGTCTACTTTACTATAATTCCAATGTTTGTTGCAAGTTACCAAACAGAGAAGTTAAGAAATGAAGCTATGATTTGTGCTCAGATGGGTGACCACTAACGACCATTCAAATAAATCACTAACACACAATACATTTTACTATGAAAAAAATATATATGGAGACAGACGCACATAAGTGTAGCTTCTTTTCGCATGATGTCCATATCAAACATCTGTCAGAAGCCAGGAAACTGACATTTATAAACATGGGCCTATTTTACCTAAGCGTCTACATACCCATTCACGCATGTTTCCTCAACAATCAGAATGTACTGTACGACAAAAACGTACCACAAAACAAACAACTCACAAAATTCAAAAGAAAAATATGCATTCTTTCCCCTCGCAACAGAGGACAATTCCAAACTTTTCTTTCCATTTCAGTGTAACAGAAATAAACATTTTGCCCGCACTTTTACCCAAATGAGGAAAGCAATTAAACACGCAAATGTAGGTCAACTGTGGAGGGAGTTATAACGTCTCTTAATTGACGAGAAAACGCCTAAGCTTAAATTAGAGCCATACACGGACATGCTCTCAAAATGCAATTACTGTATTTCGGGGGTCCTGTCAGCCTCTCTATTATTTCGGTGCAGGGACATTGTCAGGGACTGTGAAGGGAAGGGAGAGGCAGGGAATAAAGAAAGTATAAGAAAATATTTACTCTGTATTAACAAATTTGGACCAGAGAAAGACTATATGGAAATTTATCTTTGCCATCATAGCTTGTAATATAATTACGCAGTCACTAAGGGACCTTGAAGATGTGATGTCCTTGACGTTTGAAGAATACTGTGGTCACAGCCTTCAGTCTTTTGAAATCAATTTGCAGAGTTGAAATTCTTTAACAAATCTAACTAGTCTGGATACAGAACAAAATCAACAAGGAATGAAAGGCATCATGTTCTGAGAAACATGAATTTAAAATGGATACGTGCATCCCACTTGCAGAACCAGTTATTAAGTATTATTCGCTGCTAAAATTCATTTTGTTCATTATCCCAATTTCATTCACTAATATCCCCTACGTTACGCGACTTTCATCACTCTTCCTCCTCCGCTACGAAGTGGGCGTTCCCCCAAAACTTCAAGATCATTTTCACACAACATTGTTACTATATTACACCGTCGGATTAAACTGGCCTTTTGCCCTCACGAGCCCTTGCCCCAAGTTGACGGTGAAGAAGGGGATAAGAGGCCTGACGTGGACTTCTGCACACTCCAACTAACAGAGACTATTTTCAGACCGTTGGAGCTCGGGTCTCTCCGAGAAACGCTGCGGCTTGTACCAGTTCCACAGCGACAATCTTTCTTACTCCGTTCGTGTAAAATACTGAATTTCCTTGGTATAATTTAGTTCTTCTCCGTACCCAGTGAATCGCATTAAATAAAAATTCATTTAATTCCAGTACATCATTCATGTCTATCCCATTCTCCCATTGTCTTAATTCTAGATGGTTTCCCAATTTGACAAAAATCCTACACTGCAGTTCAATAGCATACTCCCACATCATTTAATCCTGGTTTCCTGGTGCACTTCACTACGACCATTTAAATTAAACAAAGTTCACTCTCCAACTCACATAATCCTGGTTGGTTATCCAGATTTTAGGCAGTGATTGATATAATTCGTTTATTCCGATGGAATGACGGTTTTCGTAGTTGGTGTTATTCGATGTTGTGCTTCTAAAAATCATAAAAATCCCCTCTCGAATTATCAACATAAAATTGGAATTATTTTTGCATTAACATACAAACTTCTTTTCCAAACTTTATCCTGCGATTCTTCTACATCCTTTTCCTCACCTGCGGCGAGATTCACCTCTGCTACTAAACTAAAATCCTTGTATGAATCAAACACCCCTAGTCTTCCATTACCCATCCCGATATTCATTATTCCATCTTTCTGGCTTTCGTTTACCCTCATAATCTTGACTTTACTAATATCTACCTTTATTGAAAAAGCTTTTAGATTCTCTCACCAGTCTCCCAAGCTTCAACTTCCCTTCACCATCACCGAATCACACTATCATCTGCAAACATCACTCACTCCACGCCATTAACGAGCCCTTTTTCTACCATCTGTACTTTTCCATACTTCTGTCAACAGCCAGTTCATGAAAACTAAACCGCTGTGGAGATTATTACACACTATCTCATACTCCTATTAATATGTTCTAAACGAAGCTTCGTTTTCATCACTGAAACTTTTGACTGCTTACAAAAATTGCACTTTACAAATTACGTCAAGGAAACCTCCGCCACACAACATCCTTATAAATTTTGTCGGGATGTTTTTCAGGGTTCATTTGCACTGCATAAATCTCTGAAAACCTTAGCAGAACTTTCGAGAGAAAAACAGCCAGGGAACTTATTGTGCCATAAATAACGCGAACGAACGACCAACCCTTCTGGACGATGTAGACTCAGGAGCAACTTGGGGAGGTTCATTGTGGATTTCAGGGTGATCTTTAAACGTTAATTCTGTATTTCGTCGTGAAATGGAATTTGCTAATCTTTTACGACAATCGGATACTATACACACACACACACACACACACATAATATATATATATATATATATATATATAATTTATATATATATAAATACACATATACACAAACATAAATTATATATTTGTATACACGAGTATGTGTATTCGAGTTTTCAAGAAGTGTTCACGCCCTTTTCACAAACACACACACACACACACACACATAAACATATATATATACGCACACACACATATATACACACATATATATATATATATATATATATATATATATATATATATATATATATATATATATATATATATATATGCCTGTGCGCGTGGGCATATGTTTTACTGACTACATGTATGTGTAAAAGCGCATATATATACCTCCTGCTCGTCCACAAGTCTCAATTTACGCACTGGCAAGAATCACTCACAAAGGCAAGGTAACAACGAGAGTATAGTCTCTACTCCCGAGGGAAACAGAGGCGGGGCCGAGATCAAAGAACGCCGAAATAGGCGTACCAAAGACACCGCGGATTAAGCAAGACTCCGGTAACTATGAGGTCAGCGGAGTCAAGTGCGTTCCAAGGATTACTTGCGTACTTCTTACTGGGAAAATATCCGTAAAGAACTGGGCTGAAGTTGTACAAGTTATGCTTTTTCAAAGAGGGATAACTCTTTGAAAGGATCTGGTAGCACATTGCAGTGTTTTATGTGTCTCTTCGTTATTTGTTTGTGGCAGAAGAAGGATTACACACAAGCTGACGCACACGCAAGTATTACATGTATACATAAATAAAATAATATATATATAATATATATATATATATATATATATATATATATATATATATATATATATATATATATATATATAAAATTTATATAGATATTATATAAAACAAACACATATATATGCATAATATATAATATATACATACATACATGCATACATATATAAATATATATACATAAATAACAGCATATGCAAATAGACATAAAATTTCTGATAGCCTCAGTAAATTATGTGCCTGCAATAAACTTTACCCCATTAGGGAATTGCTGGTAGGTACATCAAAGAGACATGCAAATATTTCTGCAGTAAAACCATATTCCGACGCAGCGAAAATGAAGGCCGTTCATTCTGAAAGTACAAAAGTTCGGGCTGTAACCAAATTCAAATTGTGGAAAACTGAATTACGCGAACTAACTCGACGAGGATAAAAAAATGAATTTACATGCGTTGACAGCCGAGGGTCATTAAGGAGTGGGAAGCTTGATTCGCGAACGTTGAATTTCATTGAATTTACTTAAACCATTTATAAGTAGCTCAGATTCTTCGTCAGAATTGTGACAGTTTAAATAAAAATGAGAGAGAGAGAGAGAGAGAGAGAGAGAGAGAGAGAGAGAGAGAGAGAGAGAGAGATTAACTTTTCCTTAATAAAATTACACGAGATATCGTATAGTATTTTAACGGCAACCCTAGAGAGAGAGAGAGAGAGAGAGAGAGAGAGAGGATTAACTTTTCTTGAATAAAATTACATGAGATGTCGTATAGTATTTTAATGGCAATCCTAGAGAGAGAGAGAGAGAGAGAGAGAGAGAGAGAGAGAGAGAGAGAGAGAGAGAGAGAGAGAGAGAGATAAATATATGTAAATTACTGGTTTTGTAAGACCCAATTTTTTCCCGGCAATTATCCTGACAAATAAAAGAATTGTAGCTATCTGTACATGAAGAAGTTAAAGACAGAAACATGGATTGTTGTCGCTCCTTCTTCCCTACTAAAATAAAATAAAAGCTACTGAAACTGCTCGCACATTTTAGAGGATACTTGTCACACAAAGGGAACTGAGGCGTGCATGTATTTTTGTGTATGTGAAGCCATTCAACAATACCTCACTGGAACGGAACAATGTTATCAAGAATTTAATCAATTTCGATAACAGAACTCGTTACTTTTTAATATTTTGACCTGACATTCGATGTGAAGACGGATGTTTATAAATGTAAACAATACTGGATAACAAATAGTTAATTTTCAGTACGAATAAATAGGACAGGATTCAATTACACTTCTACGTGTTTTTAAGTAAACAAACTACTAAAGAAAGTCGCTGATGACATTAAAAAAAAAAAAGGAAAAAATTAAGATACCCAGAAGGGAAAAGCCAAGTTCTTGGACTCTCAAATCGTAAATCACCTTTTCATTCCATTTTCTACTGAGATAACAAACGGCCAAATAAAATAACTCTAGACGTAATGACAGCAAACGCCTGGTTTGACTCCCGAACGAAACAAACGATAATATCCAAAACAGTATTTTCGGTACTAATTACTGTATACCAACAGAACTGGTAACAAGTCAAGATAAATAATGGTCAGGTACAAACGCCTGACGAAGAGGCGATTGTCATCACCTAACATACAGGACTCTTGGCTATAAGCCAGCAAAGATAAGCAAGACCAGGTCAAGGTCTGAATAATTTAGGAGTGATAATAGCCGTCAAAAAACAAGGCCAAGGGAGGTGGGTGGGGAGGGAAGGAGGGAGGGGCAGGGTTTTGGGTGGTGTGCATTATTCAAAGGTTGACGTAATAACCATGGCCGTTGTGTCATTAACGCAATTATTATGGCAATTACCTTGTACACAGGATAATAATCGTAAGTGCTCTTCCACTCACGGATATAAACGTCTATTTTGAGGGTATAATTATCATTATCATTAAACGCAAGAATATATCACTTTAGATTATGCAGCTTCTATCATTATTTTGCTCAATATTCACTTCGAATCATATGGCACGGTTACCTTCATTGACTGATAGATTGTGAATTACGTATGTTGTTACAACTACCAGGTTCAAAAAGGGCACATTAACTTGCCAAGCAAATAGTGAAATGACATATCAGAGCAATGAATAGCATAAATAACGGATATGGAGCAGCAGTTATACAAATATTTATACACACAACTTAGGTTTAGCTAAAATGAATAAAGCACTGCAAAATATGCATAACTACAGCTTTGAAAACACAACCATTCACCCCCATGGGAGCTGTTTGTGGCTTATTCACAACCTCATTCACATCCGCAAGGTCTTGATACCGCATCTAATTCCCAACATCATTCATGTGGGGGTTTTATACTGCCAATTCCTAACATCATTGACCCCAGTGTGAGTTACACATGGCTAATTCTAAACGTCATTTACATCAGCTGGTTTTTATTCTGCAAATTCCGAACGTCATTTCCCACCGCTGGAGTTGTGTTTGGCTTGTTCTCAACCGTCTTCACATCTGTGGAGTTCGTACAGTGCAGTTTTTTTAACATCATTCATACCATCTGGGGGTTGTGCTGGCAATCCTTAATACCATTCAACCTGGGGGTTTGCATACTGCTAATTCTCACCATCAATCATCCAGAAGAGGGTGTGTAGGGTGTTGTTTACTGTCTACGGTGTGCCTCGCACCAAGCATGCAGACAGTATAATATGTTTTTGCAGCATCCTTATGTTCCCTGATGCACTGCTTTTTACATTTTACTTTTCTTCTGGGTTCGTCCTGTCGACCATTCAAACTTTTAAGTTAATTTGTTTCTTTGTTCATCTCCTTATTTATGACCAAATCCCGTTAAATTATTTTATAACAACAATTTTTATCACTATCAAAAGCAACAACAACTAATAATAGTATTTCTTACGAGTGACCAATATAACATCAATATTCGCAAGCATCACTTCCATACGTTACGCAAATGTTGCAAAGGTACGAAGCTTTCTCAGCAATTATCAGCGGCCACACCTCACATTGGCACTCGTTCCAGCGTTCCCTGAAACCTTTTTCTTCTTCCACTCGGCGCAGCTCAACTGGCATCGTTCACTACGATATCCTGATTCCGCTAGTAAGGCGCTTTCATCAAAGGGCTTTGAAACGAGCTGGTTTTCATACTAACTCGACCGTCATGAGAGTTTACACATTCATTCAGGTTGCAAGTCCAGGCGGTAGGTCCAAAGTCAGAGTAAAGCAGGTCGGCCCCAAGTCCGAATAAAGCCGGTCCGAAATTGGAATAAAAGCGGGCGGTCTCTCTGAAGACAGAAAGTCATTTGGGGAAATGTAGCAAGAAGTGGTGAAGAAAATTTATAGTTTCAGCTTAAAAAAATCCAAATTTTAGGTACGGTGTGTCGAAGCCAGTGGAAATTCTTTCTTTTCCTTTGTGTCCTTTCGTCCGCCCACAGCCCCACCCACCAGCCTAAGCCCACACCTCAATATATTGCTTCAGAACTGGTTTAGTTGTTTGCCTTGGTCCTGGCCCTCCAAGACTCGACTTTATTTCTTCCCATCCAAAGATTTCCAAAACTTTTCCGTCATAAAAGAGTTAGACTCATTATTCTGGCTATAAAAGAAGCAGGGTTCATTTCTCCCCGCCCATAAAAGTAGCCAAACTAATCTCTGTTGGCTATAAAGGAAGGAAGTGGCCTCAAATCCGCTTATTGGATTGAAAAACTCCTTGATCAAAACTCTCACCGAAGTTTTTGGAAAAAGAGCTCAGGTGAATTTGGAATTATTGCCTAAGGTGGAAAGCGCATATAGAAGGTATTTTATTAAATTTTTGAAACCTATGAAAAGGTAAAGATGAAAATTGTCCGTAAGCTAACTGACCGTTTCTTTATTATTATTCTTATGGGCCCACATCGGAATCGAACCCATGACTCTCAAATGAAAGGCAAATGCGCTAGCAACTGACTCACACAAGTCGTAGGAGCAGCGAATTTTACCCAACTTCCCGGTCCATCTGAAGCTCCATTTTAAGCACTTCATTCATATTATCCATCGTTTTAGGTGAATACAAACACATTACATACATACGTACTTGTGTGTGTGTGTGTGTGTGTGTGTGTGTGTGTGTGTGTGTATATATATATATATATATATATATATATATATATATATATATATATATATATATATATATATATATATATATATACTATTTATATATGCATATATATAAAATATATGTATATTGTATATGCATATATATATATAAAATATATGTATATATGTGTATATATATATATATTTGTGTATATATACATACACACATATACATGTACAAAAGGACATTGTCAATAGGGATCATCACCGCCAAATGAAATTTCTTTCTCCTTCTGACAGAGAGCACCCCAGGAAACAAAGGCATGGGCGCATTCATTAGCAAATTGCACCTCTTCTTAATTATCAAAGGCGTAATGGAATATTTCTCATATCTCTTTGTGTACCATGTAGGGGTCACCAATGAGGCGACTTTTGTCGCACTGATGCAAAATATTATATGCGAGTAAAGCGCGGTTAAAGGAATAACAACCATTATTGGGATTAATTCCTGAATTTTTTTTTGTTCGTTCATGAGAACCTTTTGTATCTTTCCTCCTTGTTCTTTCAAATATAGATATTTATTGCGTTCGCTTCAGGTCACCCTTCATCTTGTTCTATCAAATGCAAATATTTCACGTACAGATTTTCGGTTAAAACTTGTTTTTTTTTTTTATTTCGTCCCTTTTCCTAATTATTATCCTTTCTCTATCTCTCTCTTAGTAGCGAGAAAATGTTAAGCAACATCTGTCGTAGCGTGCAACAGACTTTTATTGCCAGATAGCGCAACATGAATCGACCCTGTTGCATTTGTTTGTAATTTGCGCATCTCGCCAATTAACCGTGGAATAATGAAAATGTCTCCCATAATTCTTTGCGCAGAAAGCATGAGCGCGTTGCTGGTGCAACTTTTTATCGCTCTGGGTCAGGATGACACGCAAGACTTACATAATGGTTAAGAGGAAGTTAAACTAAATGTCAGCACTTACTGGATTCACTTCCGGGAATTTTTTATTTTTCATGTCCTGTCCCCGACTGCCCCCCCCCCTCTCTCTCCTCTCTCTCTCTCTCTCTCTCTCTCTCTCTCTCTCTCTCTCTCTCTCTCTCTCTCCTTACATTCTAGTTTTCTTATCTTTTGCCTCCTCTTTTACCCACATTCTCTCTCTCTCTCTCTCTCTCTCTCTCTCTCTCTCTCTCTCTCTCTCTCTCTCTGTCGTCTTCTCTACAATTAATGTGAATAATACTGACATCTCCCAAACAAAAATGCTAGATTGCTCAAACAAGCCCAAATTCTTACAACTAACCACTTTGCATGTACGGAAACATACCTGTAATTAAAACTAAATTGTACTGGAGAACTGACATTGACAGGGATGCAGTTCAGTCAAAAGGCATTCTTTACTGTAAAATGACTATCTGTCCACCTGAACAATGATACAGTATTAATTTCAATAACTTTGTTTCAATATCCCAATATTGTGTGCATGTAGAGATAGATAGATAAGTTTATTAACCACAGCGTACAGGATACAATAATAAGATAATTAGATGATACAATACATAAAACAAATAATGTCTTAACATTATGAAAAAAACAAAACAAAGGAAAACTGACAAACATAAATTACTGTAGTCCAACTCCAGTACTATATTACATTTAAGCACAACACAGCAATAGTTTCAACCATATAAATTCAAGACTTCATAAATTATTCTACACATTACAACATTATCACATCTGGAAAACAACTCATTTATAGACAGCATTCCATAAAGGTTCCTTAACTGGTGAGTTTTTGGACATAGTTCTATGACGTGTCTCTCAGTCCGAACTAGGCCGCATTCGCACAGACGTTCTTCTACAGAAAGACGGCCACGCCCCCTCCTGTTCCAGCGACCTGATTCAATTGCCAAGTTGTAAGCAGACAGACGAAGCGCGTGAAAGACATCCTATGCAGATCATTGATGACAGGCCTCCCCTATAGATACTGTGCACTTCAAACGTAGGGTTCAAATCTTTATATATTCTACATCTAGAGGCATCAGAATTATCAATTAATTCATGAACTTTATTAACTAACAAGGGGCTCGTCTTCTACTTCAGTACGGATCATATCTTGTACCAGCTTACCAGTAGGGTTATTAAGAGCTACAACCGTTTTTACCACATGAATGAAAGGATCATCGTGAAGTGTATTTCTTTCTTTCCACATTTTGTTGAAGAACTTATGTTGTCTATGTTTAACAAGATCAGGTAAAGATGGATAGCCCAACTCAGCATAACATACTATATTTCGTGTGGTTTTTCTCACACCCAGCAATTCTTTCATTGCCCAATTATACAATTTAACCACTGGTTTAAGATCAGCTCCCAGCCATGACTCGCATCCATATAAGATCCTGGACATGAGCAGCATCAAATAAACGACGCTTAACAACAAAGGGCACATCATTGTGTTTCCTAACAAATGACACAAATTTCAGCACATGACATAACTTGGCCTTCGCATGCTCCTTCACAGCTGCGCTCACCGATCCATCAGATGAAAATTGTGACCCGAGATAGAGGTAATTGTTACAATGATCGATAACCATGCCTTCAATACATATTGATCGTTTATCATCAACATTACCATTTATTACAAAGAATTTCGTCTTTCCTACATTAATCTTCATACCGTATTCATCACAATATTTATGTACAATTTTCAATTTCTTAATCATAGTCTCCCTTGTACATAAACTAATCGACTTCCATTTGCTGCCCTATAGACTGCTGGGGATGCCAAAATTGCAGACAGAAAAACATCAATTACTGAATCAATCAAGCAATGATTTGTAGGGTAAATATTCCTATGAAACCAAACATGCTTTCTGATGTCATGCCGAGTCAAAGCATTGGTGCCATTCTTGCATAAAATGCAGGTCAGGGTAATATCCTACCTTCTAATCTTATCCTGAATCTTAAAAAAGTAAGATTTCTTCTAATCCCTGATAGAATCTAAAACCCCAAAAATAATGAGCCTGAAGATGACCAACACTCTTTCTAGGAGCTCTGACCACGACCAATGACTAATAAATTACTAAAACTCTTATAATTTCACACTCCTAACTGACTTTTTGCCTACAGAACGACAAATACCAATTCTAAATTTACTGATATAACTGTCAAATCCTTTTCATTTTCACGCTTTTCCAGATAATAAAAAGATTCATCAAAACCTGACTGATAACTGGAAATGACTTTATCAACTTATCAATTATTTCATCGTAATTCGAAAAAATTCACTCCGCTTAATCCCTTCAGCCAGCATCATAATGATACCACTTTTCGCAAAAAAATTTCACTGACGATTCAGTTCACCAAAAATTTGAAAATATGTTCGAAAACACTTACTCAAACCCTTGAAAGCTTTTCCTTTTAACAGCTTTCGAAAATAAAATCATACCTAACCTAATGCATAAGCAATGTGAAACGTATCTAGTTAAAATATCTTCTCTTAAGAATTTCCTAACAGCTTTCGAGAATAATGTCCTACTGAATGCACGTATAAAAGAAAAAAAGACATCGTGTCTAGTACTTATTTTTTTTTTTTTTTTTTTGAGATTTTCGCGGAAATAAAATCAAACTCAATAAATTCAATACCGAAAATTCTATACCCATAAAACCATCACAGTCGAAATTTGCAATAAATTCCAGTTAGTTATAACGCCCGGATACTCAATGGCGCAAAAATAATAATAAAAACAAAAAGCCAAAAAAATTAAATTGATGCAATTCCAGCAGTGCAACAAATCACTTCACGTTGAATGCGAAGCTTAACGAGAAAGTTTTAATTACTTTAATCATTTCTGCAGAATTCCTGAATCCATTCAACCATTTTATGCAAAGATAAAAAAGTCTATAAAGGCCAATGCACAGAGAGGGTAATATTTCAATATACACTTTTCACATGCAATCATGCCATTTCTTCGCTAGAAAACTGCTGAATCAAACCAACAGTTTTATTCGGAAATATGATTAAATCGACTTGTCAATAAACGCCAATAATTATACCAAATTACAATACTTTTTAAAAAAATATTTAATTCCTTTAAAATCCCTGATATCGGCCATACGTTAGACACTGTCAATAAATGACAACAGATAGAAAGCATTCATATATCAACACTTGTTGCAGAGAACTACAGAATTTTCTGTGCTGTTAAAATACAGAATCCAGGCAATAATTTTAGATAAAAAGCAAATTTATTGTCTATAAATCCTTACAGTAAAGACAAGGTAACTGTATCAAAATACAATTCTTGCATACAAGTATTTCAAAATTACTGAAGGAGTTAAGCAATGCAGTTTGTTAATTAGGGTCTTTTTTATTATTATTCAAAGGGGGCGACATGATATTGCAAAATCAAGTTAGAGAAAATGTTGAAGGAAAATGTATCATTATTACCTCGATTATTATTGTTGTTGTTGTTGTTGTTCAAATTGTCTACACATACATATTCAGCCACAAGAAATCTACTAAACTGCTAAACAAGCCTTCACAGAACAGCTAGCTAAATCTACTCAGAATACATATTTACGAAAGATAAATCAGAAAATAAATATATATGCAAATAATGAAAAAATTTAGAACGCCCCTTAGCAAAAGTCTGTTGTCATTCATCTTAGCCTCGTCCATAAATTTATTAATAAGCCGATTATCATCAAGTTACAGGTCTGAAATTCACGGTATTTTGAAACAGACCAATCTAATCACAGCAAGAGCACTCACTAGTCTGCTCCGTCTTGCAGAAAACAAAAATCGCTCCTCAGCCACCAAATTTTTTTTACATTACTAAAAGACAATTGTCTCTCACCTCCCCAAAACATTAATTACTGAAAAATCAAAAATAAAATTGAGAAATGATAATATAAAGTAAAAGGAATAAAAAAACAAAACAGATGCAATAATAAATGACTCAGTGTTGAGAGACGTAAATACTTTAACGCCTCAGAGATTAAAACGGCATAAAGACAACAGACAACAGGATAATGAATGTATGATAATTCATTGCATATATATATGTATATATATACATAATATATATAATGTATATATATATATGTGTGTATATATATACACATATATACATATACTGTATATTATGTGTCTGTAAACAATTCCATCTGACTAATTGACCGTTACATTGATTCCCACCAGACAGCCATCAAATGTTGAAATCATTCCAAACGATTCCAGTTTTCACTCTATTAATTATGTTGTTTCTGTCAAGACTTGAATAATGAATTTATACTCCTTTCGTTTCGTTCTCTGCTGCTTCAACTAATTTGTTACATTCCCTTATCGCAATTTTTAAACATTTTTTAACAATGATTTATTTTTCTACAACTCTGTTTAGTTTATTTTTCAATCTCTTATCCCGTATATTTTCCTCATTTCCGAAATCTTTTTCATCTTGTAATCAACTGTTCCTGCCCCATTCCTCTTTTGTGGTTTCTTTCAGATTCCCTTTTTTACAATAATTATTCCTCCAGTTTCCTTTCCTCTCTTTTATTTCTAAGCGATTTTTTTTCCTAAAACATTCTTTCATCCTGCATTTTTCCTAATCTTTTCTTTCTGATTTGCATCATAATTATTCATCACTTTTATCTCCTATTGTGGGTCTCTGAAAGAAAAGTCGGTTCAAAAAGTTACGTACCAATTTTGATCATTCACTTCATTAGGCAGCTCTCTCTCTCTCTCTCTCTCTCTCTCTCTCTCTCTCTCTCTCTCTCTCTCTCTCTCTCTCTGTCACAATCACTGAATCTCTTCTTAAACACATCTCTTTAAAGCATTTAAAACTTTCTGCCAGCTTCTCTCTTAATCTCTCCCTCTCTCTCTCTCTCTCTCTTTAACGTGACCTTCCAGTCTCTATGGAAACCATTCCTATTAAATCAGTGTTTCTCACTTTCATTCGCTTTCTCATTCTTTTAATCAAACTCTCACTCTGATTCCCAAATCAGCAAATCTCTACCTGTTTGAATTAATCTCTCTCTCTCTCTCTCTTTCTAATCTTGTCTTTCTCATTTTCACTCTTTCTCATTTTTTAAATCAAATCTCTCCTGAAACCATTCTTATTAAACTACTTGTTTGAATGTATTCTCATTTCTCTCGACCTTTCTCAGAAACCATTCTTTTGAAATCAATCAAACTCTTTAAATCAAACTCTGATTTCTAAATCAGCAAATCTCTCTTGTCTGAATTAAATCTCTCTCTCTCTCTCTCTCTCTCTCTCTTGTCTGAATCTAATCTCTCTGGAAACCATTCTTATTTCTCTCTCTCATTCTTTAAATCAAACTCTCACTCTGATTTCTAAATCAGCAAATCTCTCTCTTTTCTTTCTTTTTTACACAACCTTCCATTCTCTCTGGAAACCATTCTTATTAAATCAGTCTTTCTCACTTTCACTCGCTTTCTCATTCTTTAAATAAAACTCTAACTCTGATTTCTAAATCAGCAAATCTCTACTTGTTTGAATTAATATCTCTCTCTCTCTCTCTCTCTCTCTCTCTCTCTCTCTCTCTCTCTGACGCGACCTTCCAATCTCTCTGGAAACCATTCTTATTAAACTAGTTTTCTCACTTTCACTCTCTTTCTTATTCTTTAAATCAAACTCTCACTCTGATTTCTAAATCGGCAAATCTCTACTTGTTTAAATCAGTCTCTCTCTTTATTTTTTCTCACATTTTCTGGAAACCATGCTTATTAAATCAGTCTTTCTCACTTTCACTCGCTTTCTTATTCTTTAAATCAAACTCTAACTCTGATTCCTAAATTAGCAAATCTCTACTTGTCTGAATTAATATCTCTCTCTCTTTCTCTCTACTTCAGTCCATAATCTGCCACAGTCCCTGTCGCAATATAAAGTCCCACGAACACCCACCGACTGTCTCCATTGCCAAAGTTTTCACGAACGTTCACTCACCGGAACGTTTGTTTGGATAAAACGGAAATAATTGGATTTGCCTCCGGGATTCGGCCGCCCATTGTTTTTGATAGATTAATACACTTTTTCAATACTGTCCTCTCTCTCTTTTGTTTTTGTTCGCAAACCGCCGCCTGCTGCTGCGCTCAATTTTTAGAACATGTGTTACTATTCGCAAAGGAATTTTCTGGGGATTTTATTTTTAGATGTGTTTTATCAAACTTTAAATCTCTTTGAAAAATAGTTGTTATTTATCTTTCTCTTCGTTTCACTCTTGTTCCATACTGATGTTTTTGCATAACCTGAATATTGATGATATCATTATGGATTTTACTAAAATATTTGCGTGTTTGAGAAATAGTTTTTTATTTAGATTTTCTATTTGGTCCTTTTCATTTCAAGGACACAAAGTCAACTAGTATTATGAACCAACCTTTTTAATATAAGGCATCTCTTGAATTTTAAACAGCCACTAAACTCTGAATTTTTCCATAGATATATTTTATGTTTATAACCTCATGTTCAGGTTTACTAAACCTTTATATCCATTCAAAAGGTTTTTGGCTAACAACAGTAAGAAAATTCATGAAACGAACATGAAGAAACAAAAATTGGTAAATACATCATATGACAGATTAACAAATAAAAACGATTCACCATCAATATTCATAACCTACGAATATTTCTGAAAAATCATTTTTATTTTATCTATCTCTCCTGCGATGTATACGATATTTATCCGCTTTTCTTGTTCATGTTGTTTCCTTCAAACCTCAAGTTTTGTGTGTCTGCAAAGAATGCTTTATGGGTTATTCAAGTCCCAATTCAACAGGAAATTTCCATCTTCTTCAGTATCACAGCCTCTTTTCTACAATGCTTTGCATTTTCACTTCGTTTTTACGACCGGTTGACTTGCTAGTTTAGTTTGCTTTATTCTCAACCTTTGGCAGTCCACAAAAAAAAAAAAGTATCCTGCACAGCGTTAATAAAGTTCAACTGCAACTGGGAAATATTATCTTCTATATGATCATTCTTGTTTTTGCGTGTTCATTGCAGCATGCAATTCCACGAAGCAGAAACCTCATTTAAACCTTTAATGATCATGTTGTTCTTTTTGAGCGTCCAATTCCCTTTACATAAAACAAAATCTACCGAATAAAAACACAAAGCCTTGTAACACATTCAAAAGGAGGAATTTCGTAAATGGAACATTTTTCGATGTAAATAATCCAGCCACCTAAAGAAGAACTCCTTAAACGTTGGGTTAAAAGTGAAATGACACCAGCAATGATCATTGAGCTAAAGCCTGTCATGCAATCTGTCCGCTACAAGCGACTGTCTAAATGAGAGTCCATTGTCTAATGCGATAAAGCGAGCTGCAGTTGCAATACAGCTGAGAATTGCTAGCAGCCTACGTCAGTAATGTCCTGTGTTTTAAGATGATAACACACGAGGAAATAAAACTGGTTTTGGCTATAGTTTTGATGTTCCTGGCACTGAAAATGTGTCCAAATTGTCATACACCATTTCCATAATTTAAGCCATTCCCAAATTTTATAATACATGTATTTCTTTTGTCTTGTTTGGATCTGGGCTTACTAAGAGCATCAGGCTGCCCTCCCCATTGGCCCTTACATCCTAAAACAAACTCCCCCCCATACACCCCTACACACAGAAGATCCCTGCATCTAAAAAAAAAAAACTACATCTAGAAATAAGAGACCCCTACATATAAAAATAAAAGACCTTTACATCTAAGAAAAAACTTAGTCATTCTAAATTTTGCTGACAAATAGAATAACAATTCGGGGTTCTACAACAACCGTTTCATTCTGGTGCGGAGAACAAACGCAGAGATACCGTGAGGTGACGTAAGCCCGGGGACTGGAAGTTAGAGAGTCGCAGAAACAGGACGGGGAAACGAACGAATCCAAGGGAAACTAAACAGAGACTTTAGGGGACTCCTTTCAACACCGGAATACCTTGAGCGAGAGGGACAAAGTTGACGTAATCACTTCGAAAATGAGGAGCAGAAACAGGATGATCTTCCGAAGTCGAATTTCCATCGGAGAAGGCGTAGGAGAGAGAGAGAGAGAGAGAGAGAGAGAGAGAGAGAGAGAGAGAGAGAGAGAGAGAGAGAGAGAGAGATCTTATGAAATTATGAAATTTATTTGAGGGAACATGTTATTCTAAAACTAGATATAGCTCCATATATGAGCTTGTTTATCTCACTGCTTAGCCAGTTGTAAGGAATTTAGACGCTACAAAATCATTGTTTCACAACTTTAGTTATTTATTTTCTAACAAAATCACAAAGGAAGGCAGAATTGGCAATTTATTGTTTTAAAAAAGGCTTAAGCATCCTAATGTCCTTGCCTAGTCCAGATTTGATAAATATCCGTACACAGAAAAACAGGGGGAGGGGAGGGGGAGGGGGAGGTGGGCTGGCAGGAGGGAAGGAACTCTTTGGGACAGAGGAGAAACAGGCCCAGCCACAAAGGAAGCAGCAGATCACCCCTTGGAAGATAAAAGTCTGGGAGACGGGAAACGGTGAGAAAATTCCAAAGCTTGTTAGAAGAGGAAAAGAAACCCTGCTGATCTCTGTAGATTAAATGTGGAAAGTGGTATCCTGAAAGGTGCTACGGGGTTGCCTGGCTGCATGGAAAAGGGGCGAAAGTTGGATCTGTAGGGAGAACAAAGAGACACTCGTCTCCGTTGGTTGTTTAAGAGTCCAGAGGTCCTCACTTGACCCCTTAGTTACTTCCACGCTGTATCATCACTACGGGCTTGTTTTGCACAGTGGGAAATGTAGAAAAGAGCGAAAGGCAACATAACATTCAAACCGGTTAACTGACAAGTTCCCTAATGCCATCATTACGACTTACTATCATCAAGAAGCAGGTTTGACATCTTGGGGTCAAGACCTAATCATCTTTTCCTTTTTCTTCCTTGTGTGCCTCTGTACTCGGCAAGAAAAAGGCAGTGCTTAAAAAAAACCATACAAAACATCATTATTATTAAAAAAATTAAAAGTTATCGGGATTTACAGTACAAGTGTGAAAGCTACTGGTTATCGAGAAGCCTGAATACTGGTCCATCAAATCAGTCTTACTCCAATGGCTCTGAACTTCATTGTTAACCTTTTACCGCTTGCTTCGGACATTAATAGGCTCTTGCAAGTTGCTTTATTTATTTTTAAACAAAGCAGATGTTCTCTTGCTTTCAAGACTTCCGTTTTATCCGAACTTGAGATCGGCTCAAGCGCATACACTCCCATGGCATCCAAAACTCTCGGACGCTAAAATCGAGAATTTCATGAATGCCATTTTTTTTTTTACGAAGTAGGGGCCGTTATCCTTATATCAACCCTCCTCTTTTATCAGGGCTTGGGCGTATAAACTTCCAGAGGGAGCCATCGCGTGCTTTGTTTCGCGAAAGAAAACACCAGGGCCTCAGGAACTGCCAAATATCGTGATGACACACGAGAAGGAGTCAAGGCCAGATTCCTCGTCCGATCGATAGACGCTGATTATTCGATGCAGTGAGGAAGAGATACACACAAACACACAAAGCGTTTCAATCTTCTAATGTATAAAAGAAGTCATTACAGGTAATCAAACTTTTCTGCGAAGTGTGTTTGCCAAGAACGGTAATTAAATTGGCGAGAGCCTTAAGGTCAGCTAATTATTATTATTAATTATTATTGTTTTAAAATGTGCAGACTTTTCTAAATGGGCATGAAGTAAAAAGACATAAATTGACAATTAAGTCCCTCAGAGCTGAATTCCTACAGCCAATACAACTGTGGGATTCATGAAGTATTAACTATTCTTGCTAACTGTCAAGTTTTGTGTCTTGGGACACCTTTGCTGTTGGCACGTATCTGGTCAAGGACGCAAAACGCTTCAATTACTGCATTTTCAAAGTCAATCTGAGAAAACGAAGGAAAAAGCAGAAAGATTTCTTTCGTGCATTGGATGATGGGCATTCACGTGATGGCTGGACTGAGATGAGGCAAAAACAGAGGAGCGTGGCGGAGTCTGTCACGAGCGAAGCGACTTTGTTTATTAATTCTATAAAGTGCTCCAAAGTCTAACAGTCATTTTAGCGACATCACTCGAGAGCATCCCCTTACCATATCATCTGACATATCAGGTCAGGTCATACTTTCTATGTTTTCTGAAAAGTTAGGCCATGGCATTCTGAGAGAGAGAGAGAGAGAGAGAGAGAGAGAGAGAGAGAGAGAGAGAGAGAGAGTACATCTGGTGATCTCATGAAAACTTACATCCAGGTGTGGCTGAGAATACCTCGTCGAAGCCCTCCCATTTTGTAATTGTATGATGTAATACATTTTGACCTGCATTAATCACTTATGTTTGTTGTTTTTCCTCTTTTCTTTCGTCCCTACCCAACCAAAGTTGTGACATTCACCGGTTAACTAACAACTCGGTACATATTTATCTGCTTTTAAGTTACTAAATACAAAGTGTTTGCTTATGTACCCCCTTCCTCGTTTCGGAATGGAACACGGGTCTATTAGATTAAGTGTCAAGAAAGCTACAACTTAAGCTAAACGGTCACACACACACAAACACACAGAGAGAGAGAGAGAGAGAGAGAGAGAGAGAGAGAGAGAGCCTCTGACTGACTCAACTCCGCACAGAGAGAGAGAGAGAGAGAGAGAGAGAGAGAGAGAGAGAGAGAGAGAGAGCCTCTGACTGACTCAACTCCGCACATTGAGGTCACGAGAGAGAGAGAGAGAGAGAGAGAGATGAACTGATGGACTTAATTCAGTATATTATCGTCTAGGGAGAGAGAGAGATAGAGAGATAGAGAGACTCTGACTGATTTAATCCCGCAAACTGAGGTCATGAGAGAGATGAATTAATTGACTTCATTCTTTCTATTATCGCCACGAGAGAGAGAGAGAGAGAGAGAGAGAGAGAGAGAGAGAGAGAGAGAGAGAGAGAGAGAGAGAGACTGACTTAATTCCCGGGTCAGGGGAGAGATGGACTGATGGACTTGATTCTTTCTATTATCTTTACGAGAGAGAGAGAGAGAGAGAGAGAGAGAGAGAGAGAGAGAGAGAGAGAGAGAGAATGAACACATTCCCTCTCGTATGAAATTTCCTAATATACTTTTCTGCGGTAGCTAATAAAAATCTCTCCCGGGAAAACGTTCAGCTCGCTCCGCCATTACCTGTGCATTACTTAAATTACTTTTTTCCACCCACGCTAATTACCCATGAAAAAACTCATTCATCTGTAAGACCTAAATTTACATCTCGAAATGAAGCATCTTCCGCGAGTCGCGGCCGAGGGTTCATCCCCATTTGTCACTTGGGGAAAAGTTTTCTCATTTCAACTTGAGCAAACGCTGGAAGTTGTGTGTATTGTAACAGGGTGAACAACCAAGAATTCCTGAAATGGAAAGTAAGAGAAGAATAAAAAGATGAATAGGGGTAGTTAGGAGTAAAATGCACTATTCATGTAAACTGTAGCGTTAACAGGAGAAAAAGCCTGTGGTGAATCGGTCTTTATCTTAATAGCCTGTCTGAGTGTTCAGCTACGTTGTGTTTGTCGTTAGCGAATGGTTGTTCTCTTTTTGTTGTTTGTGCTGTATTTATTTACTTCTGACTTTCCCTGTGTACCCTACCCTGTTGACTTCTGTAATTCTTTGTGTTGGGATCGTAGCTGAATAAAGCCTTGGATATGCATTGAGGTTTTTATCACAAAGGCCAGGCAAGATAAATCATAATTTCCACTTTAGGCATCTAAAAAAAGTGTCAAAACTCATATAATTTTTAAGTAATTTACTTCACCTTACATGTCTGACTTCAGGATCCTCTCTAGTTTTCACACCAGATAATTTCAATAAATCAATCAATCTAGGTCCTCTCTATGATCAGTAGCCGCTTACATCTGATTCCTAATGTCTTTGGTAAATTTCATTTGCTTTTATTTTTAGAGGTAGAAGCGATATTCTTAAGCAATGTGACCCTGTTTATCGGGGTTTGGAATCATAATTTGTTACTCTTCCATTGAAAACGTTTTTTTTTACCTTTCTGTAAAGAAAACTATTGTGAGATGGCTTTGTCTGTCCGTCGGCACTTTTTCTGTCTGCCCTCAGATCTTAAAAACAACTGTGGTTAGAGGGCTGCAAACTGGCATGTTTATCATCCACCCTCCAATCATCAAACATACCAAATTGCAGCCCTCTAGCCTCAGTAGTTTTTACTTTACTTAAAGTTAAACTTAGCCATGGTCGTGCGTCTGGCAACGCAACAACAGGGGCCACCACGACCGACTGAGAGTTTCATAGGCCGTGGCTGAGAGTTTCATACAACGTTATACGCTGTACAGAAAACTCGATTGTGCCGAAGAAACTTCGTCGCATTGTTTACTTGTTTTTTTTTCTTAATTAGGTTTTCGCCCTATGGCCCATTCCACACAGACGGTCACTCGAGTTCATGAGCCAGCGATGGCCTGACATACAACGGTGATATACCCTCCAGACATGAATCAAACCCTCAACATTCATTCTGTAAAATAGGAAACATGTTCTACCTGGATCCCTTCATCCTGTAACATACAAATTAAACCTTCATTGAAAAACATTCCTCCTGCAACACTGGAACAAAACCTTCCATGAAAGCCTTCCTCTTGTAAAGGGAATTTTTGCTGTAACCTTCATCGTGTAAACATTGGAAACCTTCATCCAGCAACATAGAAACAAAACCTTCACGGAAAACCTGCATCCTGTGGCGCAGGAAATAAGTTCTAACTAGAGTTTTACCAGTAAAGTAAGAAAAAGACCTTCACTGAAAAACCTACGTACAGCTATTCAGTACATGACCTCCATTACAAAGCTCTAAATATGGACTTTATTCCATAAACATATCTTTTAACAGAACAAAGATGTAAACTGGAAACGTTCCCTTCACTAAAAATAATTTTGTAGCAGGAATAAAACCACCATAAAATCATCCCATACCGTGAGAAAAAGACATCAAATAACTTTATTAACGCTAAAATTAAAAACGTCACTGGAAAAACTCTTTATCCCATAACAAACCCTCACGGTATTGGGCGTTATCATTCGCTACAATATTCGTGCCACGTATCACTGGCATACCAGATCGTTATAAGGGGTTACGTGAATTATTCATGCTACGCTGCCGCCCTCGTCCCGAGGGCCTCTTCCATACATTGTAACGTTGTTTTTGTGGTAAGTTGTTTTGATGTTATTGAATGACGATTCTGGATTCTCTATCCCCCAACAGGGAGATGAGGTAAGAATATACAGGCTACTTTGCCTTTATCCTTTCAATATTTGTATAGGTGACAGTGCTGTGGAGTGTCCTTTTTATTGTCGTCTGCTAATTTTCGGGAGATGCATCTTATAATGTCTCATCACGGTTGACCATTGTTATTGATGGTCTATGTAAAATATGTCTTTAAATTTGTCTGTGTTCATGACAACAATGGCTCCATATAATATTGTGTGGTGGAGACCTAAGTTACTGCAATGTTGATACTATAGCAGAAAAGATTTAGCTGGAAGTTTTCTGGATTCAAAACACTGTTTTTCTTAGAAATTACGCGCAGCAGATGTTAATTGGTTCATTTGAAATCTGCACACGCTTTGCTCAAATAATAAAAAAATTAGTGAATCTGATTTTCAAAAAAAATAACATCAACAAAGTTGCCGACGTAATCATCGTATTTATCAAAACTTTCCCAATTAAACATGCGAAAATAATAAATCAAGAAGAATAACCGAAATCGTGTTGAATTAACCTTAATTCCCGCGAAGTAATATTTCACTTGAAACAAAGAAAACCCGTTTTTTCTTAATAAGAAAAGACATTTCACGCATTCCAGTATGAAACAAGGAAATCCTTTCACTTTTTTATATGAAGGGACAGTTTAGCCATTCCAGTACAAGTCAAATAAATTTCTTTACTTATCTTTCTCATAAACGAGAGGTCATTTGACCATCTCCGTATTCAAAACTAAACATTTCATTTTAACGATGAAGATAAATCATTACATTTATTGAAAACGTCAAGAACTGTATGCAATCACCTAACGTGACACCTGTTGGCAATACTGCTCGGAAACTATAACGCCGCCTTGTTACGTTATTTATGTGACTGCGAGTTATTTATGCGACAGCTATCGGCGGAACAGATCCCCCGTTTCCCGGCGACGGCCATAACCGTGGCGCCCGTCCCCACTTCCCCAATTACGAAGACGACTGATTCATAATTCATCGTTTTCCTTTTTCATGTCGTAACTATCCCTCCTAGTTGTGTATGACTATCGCCTCCTTGCTTACCTCCAGTTGCTGAAAAAAATAATTTCGTCTAATTATTATTATTATTATTATTATTATTATTATTATTATTATTATTAAAAAAATAACAAAAATGTAAATTCCTATTGTGTAATGGCAATTCCATACGAAGATCATGATGACAAAAAATTGTAGTACCAATATTATCCACTTAGCATTGTGAAAAGAAAAATTTATAAAAAATAAAATAAAAGAGGGCTGTGTGGACCTCTGGACCCCTCTAACGAACGGATACCCTCTGAAGGTTCTGCAGGTTGCCCTTCATCCGCGGATGATTCTGGCCCGTTGGTTGACAGTGGTCCAAAGGTCCACATAGCCCTCTTATCACCTTCAACTGGGTAAAATGTGGCTCGATTCTAAACCACCCGAAGAGGTGGTTTAGTTTCATCCGGCCTTATGCCAGCACGGGAACTGGCCTAAAAGTGGCCCGTCCCGTAAGAGTGGCAAAGTGTTAAAGAGTTTGAAGGGCCTAGTGTGGACTTATGGACTACGTATAACCAACAGGGATGCCAACTTCATGACAAATACATGGGTGCAGCTGTAATGTTATTTTAAGATGCCTGCGTTGCCACCTTAGTTGGTGTGACGTATATTTTTTTTAACTTTATACATATTCATTTCTCGTGGATTCCAATTCTTATATTTATTTATTTTCTTCACTCCGTTATCCCCACTTCTTCACGATGTGAAAACTCACATTCTTAATATGGATACATGCTAATAATAATAATAATAATAATAATAATAATAATAATAATAATAATAATAATAATAATAATAATAATAATAATAATAATAATCTCATAAAAGCATGAGTCACTATAATGGTGAAGAAATCCACAGTGGTGTAAATGTAATATATATTAGCAGTATCTATACATACGAGAGCTCTCGAGAATCAAGCAGGTTCTCGAAAGCTCTCGTTTTCCATATATATATATAATATATATATATATATATATATATATATATATATATATATATATATATATATATATATATATATATATATATACTATATATATATATATATATTACACCACTGTGGATTTCTTCACCAATAATAATACCGGACACAGAAGGCATATTACCTGAGCGACCTATAATCCCGGATAACAGTCACTCCCAAATTCCAATAGCGATTAGGC
This sequence comes from Macrobrachium rosenbergii, assembly GCF_040412425.1. Classification (NCBI taxonomy): domain Eukaryota; kingdom Metazoa; phylum Arthropoda; class Malacostraca; order Decapoda; family Palaemonidae; genus Macrobrachium; species Macrobrachium rosenbergii. Next base: position 14,995,151 of record NC_089757.1, read on the forward strand.
CCAGCAGGTCTCGACGCCGCCGGGACCGACCTCGTCACCAACCCGTGACCAGCAAAAACAGCTGAATAAGCGACCTGGCAACTGTACACCCACCGTCCCACCCCGCTTGCTATATGCACCCTTGCAACCTGCATGCCATTTCATTCAATCTTTGAAAATAAACGCCACAGCGCGTTTGAAACGTCAGAGGAAATAAACCTAAGAAAACAGAAATCTTTGTATGCCCTAGGGGAAACCTGATTTACCAGATACATGCTGATAAAAAATAATAATAAATTTACGCAATAAAAATGGAGGAATGGCCATATAATGAAACCCAGCACAATCGGAAAACGGAATACTGGTATGTTTTTAATGATATAAAAATATACATGTTCTGATTTGCTGTTCTATTGTTACCAGCATGAAAACCTACAGGATCAATCAATCAAGCGCCTATTGTACACGTGCATAATTATATACATAACGATGAACAAACCCATATATGAAACATGGGGTACATGCGCAGACACATGTACATACACACACACAAACACATACACACATCTAAGGAAAGGCAAGCAAGAACTTTCACCCATTTTGGTCAAACCTGGAGTCAAGAGCAATCCGGGTCATCACTGTCATTAACAAGCCTATAATTTACGACATCATTATCTCTTTGAATAGAAAGTCATTATCAGGATCCTTTGAGAGTCAAAGTCTGTGATGAAACAATTAACTGACCGTCATTAGATCCTCATTCAGTAGCAGTAGAGAGAGAGAGAGAGAGAGAGATTTATTTATACGGTCCTACATTACGTAATGTGTTATGTCAAATGTGACAGTCATTTTAGGGTTATGTCCCAAATGAAAACAAATTAAAATATTTTTCGTAAATATACCTTTACAAACATTACCGGATGCATAGTATTTACATCATGCATTTATATTTAAGCAACTTGATGCATACACTGCCACTTCCTACTCTTAATCACTGCTGATCATATTAGCTTTTTCAATACGAGTTAGACCACACGACACTGACGATACAAAGAGAACAAGTTATAATTGTTATCCCATTACAAAACTTTCAACTGCTTTTATGCAAAAATTCCCTTAAAGTTGAAGAAAAAAAACTGAATAAAACTTTTCCCCAAAAAGTAACAACTCAGGAAAATTTACACAATAAAAAAAATTGTTCTTCCTTTAGTAACGAAATTCATCAGAGTTTATACACAAACCTTCAAGGTGAAAAGAAATAAATTATAATAAACATTTTCAATAAAAATACTGACACCCCAAAAACATTTAATTTCACACAAATCCATATAGGGGATCAACGGAAAAATATGAACATAATTCCAACTTTTACCACAAACAGAAGGAAGATTATATAACGGAGAGGAGGCTTTAGATCCTTGTTGAAATTACCATATAGATGAAGTTCTCATTCTAAAACGGAATGAAAATAATGGACCAGTCCGTGGTTGACACTCCACCTCCGTATGATGGATGGAGGGCGATAAAGAGGATTTGCAATTTTAACTTTCCCGCCTCTTTTTTGGACTTTGTGGCGCGCATTTCTGTCTCTTTCTTTATCCCTTTACCAACCTTCTCTTTAGAATATGATTAAAGATCACAACAATAACACACACACACACACACACACATATATATATATATATATATATATATATATATATATATATAAATATATATATATATATATATATATAAATATATATATATAATATACATATGCATAATACATAATACATACTATAAAGATTGAATATATATATTAGAAATTTGATACATATATATAAGTAAACAATGACAGAAAAAAGGAACAATTGAGGAACCCTTGAAAGACCACCTGCGTCACTGCAGTCACTGTGCCAGACAAACCAATCTATAAAAAAACCACAGGACAGACTGCTTTAAATTTTTAATAGGAAACTGTCGCTGAACAACTCAATCCATGGTTTTTCTTCATTCCACAGAATTAATGAGGGAAGAGGTGACTTTAAAAGGTGCTATGAAGCCACCAATGAGAATTTTTAATTTTTTAATTCTCTTATGGAGCTCAAAGGAACACTGGCCAAAACAGAACTCGCAGGAGAGAGAGAGAGAGAGAGAGAGAGAGAGAGAGAGAGAGAGAGAGAGAGAGAGAGAGAGAGAGAGAATCTACTTGAATTACTAGCTACGAGGCCCCCAATGAGATTGATTTGATTAATTGAGGGTTATCTGGCGTCACAACTGCCAGGGTCACCGACGCCGTCTCCAATGAGAATTATGAATTTTCACATGGAGCTCAAAGGAACACTGACCAAAAATAGAACTCGCAGAAGAGAGAGAGAGAGAGAGAGAGAGAGAGAGAGAGAGAGAGAGAGAGAGAGAGAGAGAGAGAGAGAGAATCTACTTGAATCACTTGCTACGAGGCCTCCAATGAGAAGTATGAATTCTCCCATGGAGCTCAAAGGAACACTGGCCAAAATAGAACTTACAGACAAGAGAGAGAGAGAGAGAGAGAGAGAGAGAGAGAGAGAGAGAGAGAGAGAGAGAGAGAGAATCTACTTGAATCACTAGCTACGAGGCCTCCAGTGAGAAGTATGAATTCTCCCAGGGAGCTCAAAGAAACACTGACCAAAATAGAATTCGCAGAGAGAGAGAGAGAGAGAGAGAGAGAGAGAGAGAGAGAGAGAGAGAGAGAGAGAGAGAGAGAAATCTCCTTGAATCAATGTTAAAATATTTCCGCCTTTAAGTTACAGTCCCCTAAAAGTCTGTCAGAAGCACGAATGCACAGGGAGGAAATGACTGTGTCGAATGCACCATTCCTCCCGGATCCCTGAAAAAGTTATGGAGGTGTTATGCATGCATGGTCGAGTCTTTTCCCGAATACTGATATATGTAACCCTCGGAGTTCAGTATGCATTACATACTGGCGTGATATTTTTACAGTTTCTGAAGCTCACACCTCTTCTGTATTTCTCTCTCAGTCTATGAGGTGAAAAGTCATCTGAAAGGGACGACTCTAACAATGGTAGCTTTTGGGTATTTCACTTGAAAAGTCGCCCTCTACATCATTTTCAGTTTTGGGGGGTTTTCAGTGTCAGAATTTCTTTTGTTTTAATTGAATTTTTTGTTCAATTCGCTGCTGGGGTAGATCGCCATTCAAAACTGTAGAAACTTTGTTGTTTTTGGAATTTTCTTTAATATTTTTTTTTTTGTATACTTTTAGATTCGATTCACCTCAAAAACTACTTTAGTTCCAATTCACTTACAATGGGAGGTTTTATATACTGCTCTTCGTTATTACTGGGATATTATTGCTTTATCTTTTTTTCTTTATTCCGAGAGACGGAAGCTTTCAAAAATTTCAAATTTACAATACTACCCTAACAGTTAAATTGAAGAGAGTATAATTTTCAAAAACAGCTACAATTTGAGATACTACACAATACCCTCTAGGTTTTCCACTGCATTATATGAGTAGAATGGCCTTGAAAATAGGAAAAAAAATTCTAATAATGATAATGATTTGTGGCAAATGTCAACATTAACCATAATGTACTATGCAGGGTCGTATTCACAAGGAAAATTTCAAGAGATTCCCAGTAAACAGGACAAAAGGGAAAAATTGAGAAACTATCAATATTGCCAAGTCGAGAATGCCAAAAGGTGCGCGCGAATTCTGAAACTTCAAAGTAAATTGACCAAAATATTGCTGCGTTAAAACCAATTTGTTTGTTATGCATATCAAATGTCTATCCCTGATTCACGAACTCCACGCACAAAACTTAATTTCTCATTTATTTATTTATTCATTTTTTTTTTTTTTTTTTGAGAATTCAGGGACTATTCCCCATTCGTGCAGATGCTGAGAGATTGGGCTGTAAATTGGGGTGTACTAACACCAATTTACTTCGTGTCATGCGCTCCACCAGACCGAATCTAATTTCCCAGTTAAGGCATTATACCTATTCAGTGCCTCCTGGTACGCTGGTAAAGTTAGAATTTAGAAATCCTTAATCTCATATGTAAATATACACGGAGATTGTGAGCAAATATTAAACCCAAAAACGATTTCTGTTAACCTTTATTTAAATTAACTTTTATCCATTCATTTATTAATGTATTCTTCCTTTTCTAATAGCCGATCTCTTCTTCTGTACCTCAGATTACCTTCTCATACTTCTTTCTAATGAAAACCATATTCTTTGGAAGCTTGAATTTCAAGTCAATGGCCCTGTGGGCTTGTTCCATATGAATAGGGTCCATCTTCTGAATAATAATAATAATAATAATAATAATAATAATAATAATAATAATAATAATAATAATAATAATAATAATAATAATGAGAGTAATAAAAACTCAATTATATAGTAAATATATTACTATGTAAAATACATGGTTCTTTTTACATAGTAATATATTTACTATATAATTAATGGATTTTTATTACTCAGATTGTTGTTCACGAAACTGTGAATCTATTAATAATAATAATAATAATAATAATAATAATAATAATAAGATGAAGTTAACTTTCATTTTAGAAATGAGCACTATCTTAAACTCTGCACGTAATCGGACTAATGGCCACAGATGTGTGTTTGGGTGAAGTCGGTTCGTAAATGGCTCGCGTTAATGCGTAACTCGTGGTAAAAGGAACTAATCTCGATCATCAAGGCGAAAACTACTAACCTCCATAAGCGCGTTGTTGACCTTTTAAAACCTGTCATTGGGAACTAAAAGCGCAGCTTCATGGCAATAATCAACGATAGCATTTGTGCAGATGACGGATGTGGGCTTAATTCCTCATTTCGCACCCATCAAAAAATATACATTTCGTTTTTATCTTTGTGCCTCTAAATCCCACCAGCTTTAATTTTTATTGTCAGCTTAGAGGAAAATGTTTTCCTCTTTTGGGAATTTCTGGACCAAAAAAAAAAAAAGTCATTTTACGTTTTTATTCGTGAGAAAGAATACTGATTCGCGTTTCCCGGAAACTGATGAAAATAAAGTACCAAATAAAAAAATGAACCATCCATCACAAAACAAACATTCTTTCGCTTTCTACATATTCTAAGCAAAATTTCCTTTTGGAAAGAATAGCAACGGTATAAATATTCAAAAGATGTGAATGGGACACGCCCACGGTATTGCGCGTGTCCGCCTAAAATGAATAAGCCCGCCTCCTGGAATCTAATTAGAACTAAATGATAAGAAAGCATTTTAAGAAAGAGCAGGGTACAAAAATGAATACACTACATGATTCCTACGTACGTAATAAAAAAAAATACTGAATATGCATAGTTTATAATAGAAAATACGTTTATTTGCGTATATAAACATATAAATATAATACACACACATATATGTGTGTGTGTGTATTTGTAAATGAGTATATATATATATATATATATATATATATATATATATATATATATATATATATATATATATATATATATATATATATATATATAATCTCCCCACGAATATGAAAACACTATATAAAGTCCATGAAAGCTCACTTCATAAATAAACGTGATCACGAGTATCACACATGTAAAAGCTCTTAAAGAGAACCGACTGACCCACAACATCCAGGAATCGTCTGCTCGTTTCAAGAGAAAGGGAAAAATAAAGAGATCTCTCAAATGGGCCCTCAAAAACTACGAGGGAACCGCTTTGATCTCGCCGACACTTTACTGCTCTCTCTCTCTCTCTCTCTCTCTCTCTCTCTCTCTCTCTCTCTCACGCACTATCTTTTTTTTTTCTGTTCCTCACTCTTCAACATCAAAAGCGAGCACTTTAAATGTTTATGCCTATGCTTAGTCTTGCATACGGTCTTGCCTGCATACAGGTGCTCCTTTAATATGGCAGTCTCTCTCTGTTTATATTATATATATATATATATATATATATATATATATATATATATATATATATACATACATACATACATACATACATACATACATACATACATACATACATACATACATACATATATATATATATTTATATATATATGTGTGTGTATATGTGTGCTATCCATAAGATAATTGTGAGGGTGTCCGTGTTTATCTTTTCTTGCTATACAGTAACGCTTTAAATAATAACAATATGGGAAACTTGATATACGTCAACTATAACGCGTTACATTTAGAAAAGTATCACATGACAAGAAACGAAGATATTCAGTTTAAAAAAATGCATACGTCCGTGTGTGTGTGTGTGTGTGTGTGTGTGTGTGTGAGAGAGAGAGAGAGAGAGAGAGAGAGAGAGAGAGAGAGAGAGAGAGAAAACTACTTTTTCTCTTCTGTATGTTTACTTTCCCGTCAAAGCAGGCTAATATACTTTCCTTCGCACCTTAAGGGTAATCATAAAACCTCTCTCTCTCTCTCTCTCTCTCTCTCTCTCTCCTGTCAGCCTAGTAAAGAGTATTCTATTAGAAAAACAAGAAATTTGTTTTCCATATCTATACATCATCTCCCTCTCTCTCTCTCTCTCTGTCAATCCAGTAAAGATTATTTTATTAGGAAATAGGCAAACTGTTTTCCACATCTATCCATCATCATCATCTCTCTCTCTCTCTCTCTCTCTCTCTCTCTCTCTCTCTCTCTCTCACTGCCAATCCTGACGTAACTTTCCCTTCTTCTTTTCTGCTCCTGGAGCATTGAACCATCCGTCAGATGTAAGACAAATATTTTTTCCTATTCCCCTCGAGATGCCCGGATCCTTTGAAAGTGAACAGACCTCCTCCACGGAACAGAATTATGAGTGACACCGGAAAAGCGATTGCTCTTTCTTTCAGAGAAGCCAGATGCTCTGGGACATTTGCATACTCGGGTATTAATGGATGAGTGATGCTAAATTATGTGGCATCCTTCGTCGTCTGTTGATATCGTATCTAAATGTATGACAGCTAGCATCTATCTACACAAACATGCACCCATATGTGGATCGGTTGGTAGCGCCCTTGCCTTTCATTTGGGAGATCTGGATCCGATCCCGATATGAGTCAGACGTGTGTGTGTGTGTGTGTGTATATATATATATATATATATATATATATATATATATATATATATATATATATATATATATATATATATATATATATAATAATAATGTAATATTCTCGTCGTTATTTCTCGGAGTCGGTAGCTGCAGAAAGCAGTGTCCCGTTGGGATGCAGCTGCTACGACCACGCCCATGAGCGCTGTCTCAGTGTTAACCGACACCTTAGTGACAACAGTTTAAGCATCCAAAACATCAGACGCCAAATATTCGTCAAAACAAAAAACACCAGTTTTTCTTTGGTGGTTTTCATAACCTGTGATATAGAGCTATTGCTAAAAAGTAAGGTTTACAGTACAATGAATAACTGTTGAAGAAAACCTTGTTGAAAAAATAATCCATGAGGAATCACCACCAATCTTACCACGAATTAAGCGCTGTACCTAGAAAACATTTTGCAGCGTATTTTTTGGCATCTTACGCAAATCTTTACTCGGGGCTAATTTTGACGGCAAAACTTAGCCGAACAAGTCCGAGATCACTTACTGCAGCGTTAAAGAACATAGGGGACTTGCATTTTTCCACCAAAATTACAAAATAATAACTCCCTGGACTTGAATTTAACTATCAATATACAAAAATAATGGTTCATTTGACTTCGGACTTCCATTTAGCCGTAAATATTAAAATATATTCGTTCACTGGGCAAGTTTACCGATCAATATTGATACATAATGCCTCACTGAGCTTCAATTTAGACAATAATACAGAGAAATATTGACTTATTGTATAACCGACAGTATAAAAATAAAGCCTGATTGGTCTTGGTTGGCTAACGATGGAAGTAAATAATGGCTCACTGAACTTCAATCTATCCCTCAAATATAGAAACTAATGGCTCACTGAACTTCAATTTAGTCATCAATAAAGGAAAATGATGGGTTACTGAACATCAGTTTAGTAAAAAATATAATAAAACAATGGCTAAATAGACTCTGCTTTTGCCATCAGTATAAAAAAATGGTGACCCACTGGACTTCAGTTTAGCCATCAGTGTTATAAATAACACCTCATTACACTTCACTCTGACCTTCTATATAGAAAAACGAGCTTGATGAAGTGTGTTACGCTGTGCTAGAATCCGGAGCTGCCCGTCATGTCACCCCTACCCTCCCAATCCCTACCTACCCTGCCCCAAGCGGGGCGGACGAACAGGTTTGCAGGAGGAGAGTGGACGTGTCATGTCTCCATACCTTCCAGATCCCCTACCTATCCCGGCCCCACCGGGACAGGCAAACAGGTTTGAAGGAGGAGGGTGGATGTGTCATGTCACCCCTACCTTCCCAATCCCCTGTCTACCACGCCCTTGCCCGGGGCGGACAAACAAGAACGATCCACTGAATTTTATTATTACAAATAATGACTCACTGGACTTAGGTAAACTATCAATATAAGAAAAAATGGTTCACTGAAATTCAATTTAGTAATTAATGTAGGAAAATAATGGTTCAACTTACTTAAGTAATCAATAAAGGAAAATAACAGACTTCAACTGAGCTACAATAACAAGAAAACAACGGTTCGCTGGAATTTAGCTTAACCATTAATGTAGGAATAATAGCTAATTGGACTTGAGTTTACCCATCAGCAAAGAGCAAAGTTTACCAGGAAAGAGAGAGAGAGAGAGAGAGAGAGAGAGAGAGAGAGAGAGAGAGAGAGAGAGAGAGAGAGAGAGAAAATACTAGGGAAGTCGGAACTGACATCAATTATAGTGAATTTACATCAATAGGAAACTTTTATGCAGTGACTAAACCTCTAACGATCTAACTGTAGAGTAATCTTTTTATCAATGCAAATATGCGAATAACCAGTATTTTCATTAGTTTGTATTAAGTTAAACTTCTGAAGCTTTTGAGTGTAAACAATGTATTTCTAAGTGGAATAACAGTTGAAGATTCACTAAATCTGTGTCGACTACAGAATTTTTTTAACAGGCTCACAGCAAATCCTCTCTCGTGAAGTTTTTAAAATGAACCTTCCTGTTAGGTGTTCAATCTTCTCCTCTCGAATATACATGTTCACTCTTCCCTCAGGCTTTTCAAATCCTGTGATTCATTTCTAACGAATCTCATGACAGCTGTTTTTAGGGGAATAATAATGAAATGTGTCTTATCTTTCGAGGAATATTTATAAGGAACTCTTAGTCCCATCTCAAGCTTTTAATATCCTAAGTTCGTTTACGAACGAGTTCCTTGCACATATTTTTCAATGAAATGTAATTTCTTCGAGCCATATTTATACATATGCACTGGAACCTAATAACATCGCAATTTTATGGTTATTACACGTCATATTAAAAATATTCATGTGCAATTGGTAAAATATGTAATGATCAATGGAAAGTAGTTTAAGCGCAACGAAAATCTACGGTTATTCCACATCGCACTAAAAGATACAGCGCTAAAAATGTATTATTATTATTAAAATATTATTATTATTATTATTATTATTATTATTATTATTATTATTATTATTATTATTATATTATTATTATAAATCTCATAATCGCATGAGTCAATAAATTGAAGAAATCCACAATGGTGTCAATTCAGACATATATTAAAAATGTATACAAAGCGAGAGCTTTCGGGAGCTTCTGACTGAGGAGAATTGAGTAGGTTCTCGAATTCTCTCGGTTTGTATATATTCTCAATACATACTTCACACTAACACCATTGTGGATTTCTTCGCCATTATTATTATTATTATTATTATTATTATTATTATTATTATTATTATTATTATTATTATTATTATTCTGCAAAACAAGCTAACAAAGAAAAAATGCCAAAAAGTAAGAGGAAAGAAAATGAAGATAAAATATACAACAAAGACGAGTAAGATATTCTGTGTGCGTTAATGGATATACAATTTCTACGCAGGACATTGGGTATATTGTTCCAGAGAACTTCCAGATGATTATTTTTATTTGTATTGCGCTCGAGATCAGGTACTAAATGTCTCAGTCTTTTATACCGCATGTATACATTCAAACTGCCCATCCGGTCTGTGTTGAGAGTAAATCGACCTTAGTTCTTCAAGGTAAACTTAAACAGTTTTCTAAAACTTATAGTAGCTTTTGTTTATCTGCTATTTTAAAATCTCACAAACTTGAGGCAAAATTGTGATATCACATGGTTGGCGCTCTTCAGGTACTTATTCAAGTATACACATGATCTAGTAATTATTCGATCCTGAGTCCTACTGCTGGTCTCTACATTATCTGGGCCTCAATCGTGCCTACATTTCTAGTTACAGGCATGTATGAGGCTTCTACAGCAAAGGGAGGAAAATAATCATTGATATATACTGACTGGCTAGAAATTACAAGCAATAAACTACGATGAAATTTTTGTATACTATATTTTTAAAATCACCCACTTATTTTTGAAATACTGGAAAACAATTAACATAATTAATCAAATATAAACATATATGACAAGGAGCCTAAGGCAGATATTTGGCAAATGAAAGGAAACGACAAAATTAAGAGACGCACAAGAGTCTAAGGAAATTTTACCAAACCTATATGACAAATTCCCATTCGCTTATCGCTTAATCATTCCAAGCACCTTGAGATTGACAGAACAATGAAGATTGAGTCATCAACGTCACTTCTGACAACCAACGCATCATACAGTTTCAAAGGGAAAAGACTCCAACATTGTCATCTTCCTGTTTTCACCATTTCAACTGTTAACGTGTTGCTCATTGCCTGCCAATGATTTGCTGCAAAGGACCCCATATCTTAGGCTCCATTATGACTCAGCTAATTAAAAATGCCACTCATTCTCATGAGACACACCTGAGTGTGGGTCTCTGTCTGTCTGTCCGTCTCTCTCTCTCTCTCTCTCTCTCTCTCTCTCTCTCTCTCTCTCTCTCTCTCTCTCTCTCTCTCTCTCAATAGAAACAAGCTGGTCCGTTAAATGTTTAATATCGCTGGAGCCTGAATACTATACTCTGAGTAATATTCTCTCTCTCTCTCTCTCTCTCTCTCTCAAGGAAAGATGGGGTCCGTCTTATATTGCACATGCAGTAGTAATCTCAAGTCTCAGTGGTCGGAACAAGACGTCTGCCCGGTTCCCTTCCGTTCTCTTTAAAGGTGAGAGAATACTCCTGGAAGCTAGGCTGGAATTCTACTAATACTACGACTGGCAAAGTACTACCGACGCCTCTGACAGAATGGGTGTGGCAATTTCCCATGAATGAGAATGGTCGTCTTAACAGCAGGATTAAAGAGTTTCCATTTTTTGTACAACAAAGGCACAATGGGGAGGTAGAACTAATGCCTTTCTCTAGCCCAGGTCCGAGAAATACAAGAATTTGGAAAAATGAAGAGAGACGCAGGGTCCACAGGGAATACGGGGAGGGGGTTGGTTACAGGGTGGGGCCTCATCTACGAAGGCGGCAATAATACTGACTTAAGAAAAAAAAGGTAACAAGGCAGTATGCTAAATATTAATTTACCTATGGTATAAGTATTGGGTAATAAAAAACTGTGCATTTCCTATAAGTAAAAATTAGTACAGACGAGGAAATTAATATTCGATAAAGTATTCCGATTTCGTAATAACTTTTTTTACTATAACTCGAAAAAATTATTATGAAAAGAATATATAACCATTTATATCTGAAGATAATCTTTCATGTAGTCGAAAATTAAATATTTCGAGCACTAACCATAATTTGCCAAATTCGCCTATATTTAACGATAATTCTAATGAACGGCCAAATATATTCAGAACCGAATAAAAATTATGCTTCTAACACTATTCAAGCTCAAAATTCCCATTAACCGTAAAAATACGTACAATCTGGTACGGAAGGATTTTTCTGCCTATTGATACTGAAACGCCATATTTTTCTGACCCACATAATCTTCAATTCCTAAAAATGTATTTTGACCTCCTCTGGCTTTTCAAAATTTTGTTTGCAAGAACACGCTTCAAACTTCATACACAAAAGAAAGGCGTAATGGAAAAGATCCCATTACGTAGTTCAGTCATTTGCCGCTACGCGGCTACAGAACGTATCACCCATCATGCAACGGGTTGAGGGCTGAGCCCGAATTTTAAAACATGCTTACTTGTGCGTATCACCTGTAGTCTTGCCCTGTTGTCGTATCAGTCAGGATATCACGAATTATTTTTTCGTTTCATTTATGCACCAAAAAAAAAAAAAAAAAAGATTTTGCTGCTTCCAATAATGAATTTTGGCAATTTTTCTTCTACCTTCAGTATAGAATTGTTTTCGTCTTTGCTTACAGAGACCCGTCAATGAAAACATCTCAATGACCCTTTTTTGAAAACGAATATTCACGTATTTGAGCTTGTACAAACGCCTTTCCAATACAGACTCGCTCCCGTCCCACTTCATTTCACGACACGCAAGTGGCTTTCCGATGCAATGTTTCGAGAAAGAAAAAGAAAGCAGTGGTCACGTTATTTTCCTTAGTTCCTTTCCTTTTTCACTTAATTTATTTCAGTGTGAAATTCACAAGAAAATTTCTTATTGTTTTTAATCCTTTATCTTTGCTATATGAAAGGAAACTACTACGATTTGAAATGTACTAAATAGATTTTTTCTCTATCTATATATCCCTCAAATGAAACTTGGACAAAGACGGGTGCAAAACAACTTCACTTCCACGTCTCATCACGAACCCCTTTCCATCGGAGACTCTCTCTCTCTCTCTCTCTCTCTCTCTCTCTCTCTCTCTCTCTCTCTCTCTCTTCCCGAGTCCCATTTCCGCTCAAACACTAAAACGCCCTTTTCGATAAAACCAATCTTATCATGCTCCGATCCTACCATTTCCTTTTTGGGCCTGCAAATTGGACATATCGTCTTACCTGCCTAACGGCAATAACAGAAGAAGGGACACCGGGAGAGAGAGAGAGAGAGAGAGAGAGAGAGAGAGAGAGAGAGAGAGAGAGAGAGAGAGAGAGAGAGAGAGAGAGAGAGAACGTAAAGCCGACACTTTGATCTTCCAGCAGGCGAATAACAGGGCGAGGCCCAGCCCCGTTCTGCCAAGCGCCAATTGTCTGGTTCGAGTTCCTGAATAAGACTCTTTCCTCCACCTCCTTCCCAGTCACAATATCCTTTTTCCTAAAGACCAACCCACAAGGAACTTATTAATATGACAAATATACTGACAGTTACGTCAGTAGTTGGTTTGACTGGACCACATCATGGTGACAAGAATTCGTCACAACAATCCTCTACTTTTGTGAATGCCCTTCAATGAGAGAGAGAGAGAGAGAGAGAGAGAGAGAGAGAGAGAGAGAGAGAGAGAGAGAGATAAAAATAAAATACTAGTTAAACGATTTACAATTAAAAGGATATTTCTTTCATAACTTTTACAGTCTGCAATTACTATAACGCCCCACACATACGTACCTTTAGATCTATTCCTAGAAAAGCTGAATATAGTGGGTCATCATTTTATATAGGGACCTCGAGTCCTAAATAACTTGCTACGCCGTTAATTCCCAAACTATAAAAACGAAGAGCACAGCTGATATACATTTCTCGAAGTAAAATGCAGCAAAATGATGCGAGATATGAGATATAAAAGAACGATTAAGTAACCCACAAAGGAGGAGAAATACTTACCTGTTATTAATTATAGTGCCCGCAGCTTTATCCTAAGATAAAACGAACTCTGAGAAAAAAAGGAAGAACGAAAACTAAACTGTTGCATAACAACGACCTTTCGGCCTCCAAGTCAGAAGAAATCAAATAAAAACAAGTAAAAAATGCACTGAAGTTTCTTCAGGGTAATCGAGTTTTCTGGACAACGTTTAATGCTGTAGGAGCCGCGGCCCATAAAAATTCAGCCACGACCCGGTGGTGGCCTGTCCTATAGCGTTGCCAGACGCACGATCATGGCTAACTTTAACCTTAAATCAAATAAAAACTACTGGAGCTAGAGGGCTGCAATCTGGTGTGTGATGATTGGAGGGTGGATGATCAACAAACCAATTTGCAGCCCTCTAGCCTCGGTAGTTTTTAAGATCGAGGGTGGACGGACAACAGTTTTCTTTACAGAAAACTAAAAAGAGTAAAGAAATACAGATAAAAGAGAAATAAAAGTGTACCTCAAAGAACCTAGATATTACACAATGGCGCGAGCTTCAGGGGATATGGTAGGTGGCCATAATCTCAGAGGTGAAAAGATCCAGAAGAAATGACCTAGGCCTCTTTTTATTTGCCCGTAGTTCGCAGTCAAATTCACACTCTTCGAATTTAGCATGATAGTACAGTGATTCTGAAATACACGTAGATTCCCATAACCATAAAAACTTTTCTTCAATGTGAAAAATGAAAGAAAAAAATCAAGAAAGAAGAATAAAGCAGAAGGGAATGATAGACAAACTGAAAAAAAGTAAAATAAATTAATTAGATTTATACATAAGAGCATTGTTTTGAAAACAAGGCTTGAGGTCTTCTCTAAATACGCGATCGCATTCATATTGGCATTCAAACTATGCTTTGGTGAACACTCACCTGTTGGCCTTATCCAGCTTTCAAGAAAATAAATAGATATAAAATTAAATAAACAAGCAAAAAATCTACTGTGATATTTACGAGATACGTCAGTTCTGAGACCTAATCTGAAAGGCCCAGCCTCGCCCAAGACAAAAAAAAAAAAAAAATAAAAATAAATCATCGGGGTATATTCAACCACTAATTATTTTGAGCCGTTTTCGGAAGTTAAAAATATTAATTTTTAATATTCTTATCACAAAAACGTTATTTGAGAGCATCAGCATGCATACTAAATAGCAAAACGCAGGCAAAACCTGTTATTTCAGAGGAGGAAACTAATTTACCCAATGGCAGCAGAGTAGAAGGGCAAACCGCAAAGGCCCAGGATACAAATGCTAACAGACCCCGCATCCAATATAACCTCCCTCCTGCACATGCTACAAACGCATCGAGGTAAAATATGGGTAGATGCCTCTGCTCGACCGGGAGCTTAAGCATGGAGCGCACAGCCGTTGGAGGACGCTAAAGGGAGACCAGCGACCATCTCTCCTCCTGTTATGGTCGGACCAAGATTTCCTATTCCGGGTTCCCCTGAGACAACCAAGATTATCTAAACGTCGGGTCACCTTTCACTTGAGTTCCGCGGGCTTTAGAGTGGAGAGAATTGCCCGACGAGAAATTCCTTTCGCCCTGTCTTGCGTAACTCGGAGCGTTGTTTCCCAAATACGTTCCTGTTAGTCTACGTCCAATATTTTTACATATATTGTGTTTCATACCTATAACCAAAACCACGACTATTTTATATATATATGTGTATATGTATATATATATATATATATATATATATATATATATATATATATATATATATATATATATATATATATATATATATATATATATATATATTTATCGTTTTTGAGACACGGGCTATACAATCACATATGGGAGCGAAATTGAGATGGACAAAGTTCCGATTTCGTAATTCAGTTACTCTACTGATCTGAGATTATCTCATTGTCGCTACCTGTGTTCGTCATCTGAAGCAATTATTTTAGAAGGCCTACAAGAAGTGAGTAAAGTTATATCAAGAGAATGTGGGGCTGACGATGGCTGAGGCGTAGCAAAGAAAGGCTAAAAATCCCGGGAAGCAAGCGAGTTTATGCGAGATAAATTTGATGATTACGTGGATGAACAACTCCGACGTTGAAGAATATCGGAGTTAAAAAAATAAAGGTCAATCTGACAGAATTAAAGTTTTTGTAAAAGAGAGAGAGAGAGAGAGAGAGAGAGAGAGAGAGAGAGAGAGAGAGAGAGAGAGAGAGAGAGAGAGAGACTGAATTAATTCTAATGAAATATAGGAATTTTAATCTTCTTAAGGGATCTATATTTCTATCGAAACGCAGCCTCGACGGATTTCACCGAACATTTAATAAGTTTTATTAGAACTCTAATACCATCAATTCTACCGGAATTTCCAGAGAGAGAGAGAGAGAGAGAGAGAGAGAGAGAGAGAGAGAGAGAGAGAGAGAGAGAGAGAATTGAAACAATTTAAAATGAGATATATCAACGAAATATATACTACAAATATGAATTAAAAAGTATAACATCTAAGAATAAAATATTTTTAAACCTACTGACGCAAATCTACTTATGCAAAGATAGTCGAAGTTGATACAGGTGGGTCAATAAGAAAATATGCAAAGACAGTCAAAGTTGGATACAGGTGGGTTAATAAGAAAATATGGAAAGAGAGTCAAAGTTGGATACAGGTGGGTTAATAAGAAAATATGCAAAGACAGTCAAAAGTTGGATACAGGTGGGTTAATAAGAAAATATGCAAAGACAGTCAAAAGTTGGATACAGGTGGGTTAATAAGAAAATATGCAAAGACAGTCAAAGTTGGATACAGTGTGTCAATAAGAAAATATGCGAAGACAGCCAAAGTAGGACACTGGTGGGTCAATAAAAAAATATGAAAAGACTGTTAAAGCTGGATACAGGTGGGTTAATAAGAAAATATGCAAAGACAGTCAAAAGTTGGATACAGGTGGGTTAATAAGAAAATATGCAAAGAGAAGTTGGATACAGGTGGGTTAATAAGAAAATATGCAAAGACAGTCAAAAGTTGGATACAGGTGGGTTAATAAGAAAATATGCAAAGACAGTCAAAGTTGGATACAGGTGGGTTAATAAGAAAATATGCAAAGACAGTCAAAAGTTGGATACAGGTGGGTTAATAAGAAAATATGCAAAGAGAGTCAAAGTTGGATACAGTGTGTCAATAAGAAAATATGCGAAGACAGCCAAAGTTGGATACTGTGGGTCAATAAAAAAATATGAAAAGACTGTTAAAGCTGGATACAGGTGGGTTAATAAGAAAATATGCAAAGACAGTCAAAAGTTGGATACAGGTGGGTTAATAAGAAAATATGCAAAGACAGTCAAAAGTTGGATACAGTGTGTCAATAAGAAAATATGCAAAGACAGTCAAAGTTGGATACAGGTGGGTTAATAAGAAAATATGCAAAGACAGTCAAAAGTTGGATACAGGTGGGTTAATAAGAAAATATGCAAAGACAGTCAAAAGTTGGATACAGGTGGGTTAATAAGAAAATATGCAAAGAGAGTCAAAGTTGGATACAGGTGGGTTAATAAGAAAATATGCAAAGACAGTCAAAAGTTGGATACAGGTGGGTTAATAAGAAAATATGCAAAAAATACAGGTGGGTTAATAAGAAAATATGCAAAGACAGTCAAAGTTGGATACAGTGTGTCAATAAGAAAATATGCAAAGACAGCCAAAGTTGGATACTGGTGGGTCAATAAAAAATATGAAAAGACTGTTAAAGCTGGATACAGGTGGGTTAATAAGAAAATATGCAAAGACAGTCAAAAAAGTTGGATACAGGTGGGTTAATAAGAAAATATGCAAAGACAGTCAAAGTTGGATACAGTGTGTCAATAAGAAAATATGCGAAGACAGCCAAAGTTGGATACTGGTGGGTAAATAAAAAAATTTGAAAAGACTGTTAAAGCTGGATACAGGTGGGTTAATAAGAAAATATGCAAAGACAGTTACAGTTGGATACAGTGTGTCAATAAGAAAATATGCAAAGACAGTTAAAGTTGGATACAGGTGGGTCAATCAGAAAATATGCGAAGATAGTGTAATTTGGATACAGGTGGGTCAATAAGAAAACATAAAGAATTCAGTGACCCCAAAATCTTAGTACGAAAAGTGGGTGAGTCAGACTGTTGGCGGTCCAGTAGACACCCTGGTAGGTCAATGACAGTTAAGAAAAGGTTAATTAGAAAACGACGGTCGTCAACTTTTGTGATGTTAACCGAAGAACATTAAAGGTCACTGACTTTGAAAGTCAAAGTAATTATGTTAGGATTTAACAGGAGACTACGAAAGGTCACTGACCGCAAATATTTGTACGAAATGACTATTACAGAAACCTATAGGATGGCTATACGAAAGGTCAGTGAAAGTCGTTGATGAGAGACTACATCTCGAACGTCAGCCAAGGAAATCTGCAGGTCAAACAAGTCTCAGAGGTCAATCATCGCAGAATATATGACAGAAACAAAGGTCAAATCAGGTTATAAAAGGTCACCTAGAGAACACCAAAGGTCACTGACGCCAACACTATGAATGAAATGAAGGTCGGACGAGGGGAATGGGAGGACAGCAAGGTCAGTGGCTTCAAATTTGAGTACAAAAAGACGTTTATAGCATGGCATTGGGAGTCTACAGGAGAACATCAGAGGTTACAGAAACTGATTGTCTATAGTAACACAAACGTCAAAGTAGTTCACAGGAGGTCACGGGGAAAACACCATAAGTTACAGACGCCAAATAGGTGATATCAGGCCAAGAGGAAATCTGTCTTCAGAAGATGAAAAGGATCCGGTCGACGGAGAAAACTCTCTTTGAAAGAAAGTTTTCCGACAAGAAAATATATTCATGAGGAGGAAATCCAGAGAAGGTTCGAGTTCAGGCCCATTTGGGGCTCGGAGAGAGATGAAAATTGGAAACTGGGGAGAGAGAGAGAGAGAGAGAGAGAGAGAGAGAGAGAGAGAGAGAGAGAGAGAGAGAGAGAGAGAGAGAGAGAGAGAGAGAGAGAAGGAAATTAAAAGGAGAGATGATGGAGATGAGAGGAAAATTAGTGTAAAATTGATGTAAAGAGAAGCTTGGAAGACCTCGCGCACGAAGGAAAATATGGAGGAAGAGTAAATTTAGAACAGAGAAACAGCTATAAAATTAAGGAGAAACGAAAATACGGTGAAGCAGTGGAAAATAGACAAATAACACAGAAAAGAATAAAGATGGGAAAAAGTATAAAAGGACAAAGAAAATGGAAATTGCGGAAAAATTAGGAGACAAAAGACATGTGGAAAACGAATTACGGAGTGTAAAAATTGACACGGGTTGACTGGGTATAAAATCCAAAGAGATAAAAACTACAGGAAATAGGAAAGGTATAAATAACAGGCAAATTAAATTAAAATAAAAGGCAGGAACACCAAATTATCCTCTTTTAATCTAGGCTTGGAGAAGACTGGAACTGACAACCTTTGTTGCTTGAGACCACCAAGCTTACGACCCGGCCTTCTGAAGCATACACAAACTTACTAGAGTCAGACAGGATGTTTAAGATAAATACTGTTCTTTAAGAATAAAAGACGGGGCACGAAAATGAAAGGAATATATTATTAAACTGTGTTTAGCAGTATATTTCAAAATAAATTTTCTTCCTTGCAATCAAGGGATACAGCATTGCTTAGCTTGACACAGTACATGATTTAGCAGGAAAAATAAAAAACTATGCTAAGAAATCGCGCGCGCGCGCGCGGGCGAGAGAGAGAGAGAACATTTGTGTGTGCGTGTGCGAGCGAGTGGGCGCGTAGAGTGTGGGTGCTGTTCTAAACAAAAAGCTGCAGCAACAATTTTACCTCCCTAGAACAGCACTTCCCAGACATTAAAGGGCAACTACGATAATTGTACTCCTTTGAGGAAGACAGTGATCGGTGCGCTCAAATGAGAGAGAGAGAGAGAGAGAGAGAGAGAGAGAGAGAGAGAGAGAGAGAGAGAGAGAGAGAGAGAGAGAGAGAGAAATTCTAAAGTCAATAGAATAAATATGTATTATTTCAGCTAAATCTGCAAAAACCACTGAATAGACAATCATTACATTGCTGTACAATCGGCCTCCACTTAAATAAAGATATCCTTAAGGGATATCTTACAATCTAATTAGCAGACCTCTGTTGCTATGTGTGTGTGTGTGTGTGTGTGTGTGTGTGTGTGTGTGTACACTTAACGGTCTCTTAATGCATTTTTATTATCCTATTATTTATTCTGACTTCCCTTATTCAACTTACGGCCATTTCCACTGTATGAAATTATCGGTCTTGATCGCTTGTTCTATTAGTGCTGCCATATTTACAATATTGATATCAATATTAATATCAATAAAAACAATAATCTCCATCAGCGTTCCACTCTCACCATTTACTTTCCTTCCAACTTTTACGGTGATGAAGCTAAACAGCCACCCTAACGACCTTCGCAAAAATAAACCTATTTAATCACTCTGACACAGAATAATTATCTCCGAAATCATTATGCTAACGCGAAAAAGTCTCGTGCAGGAATTTCACTCAGTAACGATTTATCATTTATGTAATGAGATTCTCTTGAAATCCTCTCTAATCATGGTTTGTTTACCTTGAGCTATTCAGCAATCGAAGGCCGAATAATGATACTGTACGCTATCAGTCAAGATGTGTGATGATATGCGAGGATCTATATTATTATTTAATATTCACTTTGGAATCAGTTTGTTTGTCATTAGGATTAATCAAAACGTTTAAAGGCAAACTTTATGAAAATTTTATCAAAAGCTGTGAGAGACAGAATATAATTTTGGGATCTAATGATTCCGTAACAGGTAATTTTTCAAACGATTTTTTACAGTTACCATTTCGGTCACTGCTCCTTTTCTCTCCAATTAGAAAGTATCGTAACAACTGTCAGGCTGCCTCTTTCCACTCCCTGAAATCCATCAAGTTTAAGAATTTCATTCGCTTCAGTATTCTTCTTTCTTTCTTTCTTTTCCCAGTTACATGGATTGTAATTTCAACCTTAATTTCTCCCTAAGGATATGGCTAGAGTGACTACTGAACTGTTACCAGTAAAACTAATATCTCGATTTTGCTACAAAGGATGCCCTAGGTTGAAGTTCCACTGAATGATTGATTTTCAAAGAAAAAAAAAATATGCACTGGCGTCAAACAAGAAGGCTTCGACAAGGTAATCCTCACTTCACTGGGGAGTAATCATTCATAAGACTCTCTCTCTCTCTCTCTCTCTCTCTCCCCTTCATTATGTGTGTATCTGCCTATTCATTTCTCTATCTTAGTTGGCAACCGCCCCCGTCTCTCTCTCTCTCTCTCTCTCTCTCTCTCTCTCTCTCTCTCTCTCTCTCTCTCTCTCCTTCTTTATATGTGTCTGCCTATTCATTTCTCTCTATCCCAGTTTGAGCACTCTCTCTCTCTCTCTCTCTCTCTCTCTCTCTCTCTCTCTCTCTCTCTCTCTCTCTCTCCTTCTTTATGTGTGTGTCTGCCTATTCATTTCTCTTATCCCAGTTGCATTTCTCTCTCTCTCTCTCTCTCTCTCTCTCTCTCTCTCTCTCTCTCTCTCTCTCCAGTTATGAGAAAATGCATTATCACTGGAAATGGCTTGCATATCAACTGCGCTATGGAATGCAGACCCATTAAAGACTGTACCACGAACAGACGACCATCAGTATTATTATTTTACGTTAAGATCAATCCTCTGGCGACGTCTTGGTTAGCCCAGCTCTAGATAGTAAGAGATATTTAACTGGTTTATTTAAGGCCGTTTGCATGTGCGTATAAGGGATACGTATGTCACTGTGGATAATAATAATAATAATAATAATAATAATAATAATAATAATAATAATAATAATAATAATAATAATGTCGTTTGAAAGATTACAGTATTCAGTGTTAGGAATCCCTCAAATGGAAAACGGTCCTATGCACATTATCCCGGTTCTAAAATATCTGTTTGCTTAAAGTGCTTCGGGATTCTCTTCACGCCACTTTATTCCCTGCCTCAAAGGAATCACCCTCTCGTCCCGTTTCTCTTCGGGCTACTGGTAGCTAGGATCATTGGGTTGGCACTCCAACAGACCCTACACTTCTAAATAAAGACACAACAGAAAATCCAGAAAGACTTCAGTATCTCTCTTTAAGACTACAGCTGTCCTAACCATTATCCAGCGACGATTTTTCCAAACCTCATACAAATGCACAGCTTTCGTCTATTAGTCCGCCATTACAGGAATGATGAGTGCCATTAAGTATCTTCCCAGAATTCTAGAAAAATCTTTACCTGATCGAAAAATATAGCTTTATTAATGGCAAATCTTAATAATCGGTCAACTTTGTGTAAAAGCGATTGCATACGTAATGTCTTCGTGAAGCTTAAGTATGGCAGAAATGAAAGACGCCTTTTGTAACTCCATGAAAGTACAAGCCAAACGTCCACGATTAATAAAAGATATTTACTTCCTAAGGTAGACAGTATATGTGGTAAGGAAAGAGAGGGAGTAAGAAGCCTGGTGCGGATTTCCGGACTAGGACCCAACCAAACCCAGTGTGAAATCCGAAGAAATTCCTCCCCTGTAACAAAAATTTTTGCAGCCCATAAAAGACCTTACGCTCTTAGCAGCATTTATGACCAGTTTTCTCGCAAGAGATCTGGAGATAAATTCTGCCGACGAATTCTGCCAAGATTGGTCTGCTTTTCCCGAGAGTCTTTTACTGTTAGATCCGCGGAGAAATTGCTGATAGACGAAAACGATCGATTTTATGCGGTCTTAATCATATATTATAAAAGAGAGGGGAGATTGCAACGTCTATGTCAGAGAAGGAGAGAGAGAACTTGTTACATTCCTTAAAGGAAGATAGCCTTCTATGTGTGTGTGTACGTGTGTATGAGAGAGAGAGAGAGAGAGAGAGAGAGAGAGAGAGAGAGAGAGAGAGAGAGAATATAACTGTACTCATAGCAAGATCTACGTACATCAGAGAGAGAGAGGGAGAAAGAATACAGTATAACTATATCCATAACAAGATCTAAGTACATCAGAGAGAGAGAGAGAGAGAGAGAGAGAGAGAGAGAGAGAGAGAGAGAGAGAGAGAGATATATAAGTATATCCATAGGAAGATCTACGTACATCAAAGAGAGAGAGAGAGAGAGAGAGAGAGAGAGAGAGAGAGAGAGAGAGAGAGAGAGAGAGAGAGAGAGAATATAACTATACCCACTGCAAGATCTACTTACATCAGAGAGAGAGAGAGAGAGAGAGAGAGAGAGAATATAAGTATATCCATAGGAAGATCTACGTACATCAAAGAGAGAGAGAGAGAGAGAGAGAGAGAGAGAGAGAGAGAGAGAGAGAGAGAGAGAGAGAGAGAGAATATAAGTATATCCATAGGAAGATCACATCAAAGAGAGAGAGAGAGAGAGAGAGAGAGAGAGAGAGAGAGAGAGAGAGAGAGAGAGAGAGAGAGAGAGAGAGAATATGCATAGGAAGATCTACTTACATCAAAGAGAGAGAGAGAGAGAGAGAGAGAGAGAGAGAGAGAGAGAGAGAGAGAGAGAGAGAGAGAGAGAGAGAATATAACTATACCCACTGCAAGCGGCGCATCTGTCTGGACGAAACTGAATTAGAAAGTTTGTCTGTTAATAGCCGATACTCCTGCTTGGATCAGCGATGCTGACAGAAAACAAGCCGTGTGACAACGGAGCTGGTGTGAGGATCTGGGCAAAAGGGATGCGAAATTATTTAAATAAAACACATGAAATATTTTATATTTCTATACAAACAATTTAAACAGAATGGGCTTTTAGATCATTCTGCTTACATACCGTTCGTCAACAAAAACGGAAATAGAATTAATTTATTGAAATAATAATCTGGAAGGCACTAAATCTGCGATACTAATATATCACACACGTCTTGTTTACGGTTTTAAAAATAAAACTCTCCTGAATGGATTTACCAGGATCGCAATTTACCACTATAACCCACATGCTGAGAATCTTTGGTAATCATTTTTGATTTTCTGAATAGAGGAATGTAGTCGATCATAATTTCATTATAAACAGTTACATTACAGTAACACCACTCATTTCTCAAGCAAGAAAAGTTGTAAGAACTGTGCATGGTCTCATTATTTCATTGGTTTTGTTTTTATTCTTAGTACAACAAAGTAAAAGGGGCCTTTTATTCTAATACTCACAACTAAACAAAACCACGTCAGCATTTTATTTGTGGTAACCGCAACAAAATAAAACGATGCCTAAATTATTTTTTTCATGCTTACTAAAATTAAAAGATACATTCAGTTTTAATTCCTACGAACAACAGATTCGACCTTTACCTACGCTTCATTTTAATTTCTCACAAAAAAATAAAAAGACGAAACCTGTGGTCTTATTTTTTTGGTGCGCACGACAAAATAACACTACGCCCCAGCTTTTTGTTTCAGTATGCTCTCGAAATTAAAAACATGCATGAGATATTTTCGGATACGAAAGACAAATTAAAACACCACCTGCATCATATATTTTTTGGTCCGTACAATAAAAAAACGAGGTCCACCTATTTTCGTCTGGAATGCACAACACAGTACACTAATGGCTGTATTTCCAATGCACAACATAAAAGGTACAATCGACAAGTTGTTTTCGTGGCGAGAAAGTTTCGTGGGCAAAATGGATGCACGAATTCGCACCGCCATGGAGACTGGAGAGGAGGAAATACGTAAATTGCACGGCTGTGCACGCTCATGGGTCAGGTGAAAAAACACCAGTTGCAAAACAAAATTAATTGATAAATTCTAATAGGAAAATGCTTGAAATTAAGAAAAATAATGAGAAAGAAAATTAGTCTCCGTTAACTTAGAGAGAGAGAGAGAGAGAGAGAAGAAAAGGAAGAGTTTGAAGAAGCATAGAAACTGAAACAAATAGAATGAAAGAAGACAATACTGATTGCTTCAAATAAACAAAAGCATTTGGTGCCACAATTGTTGCTCTGCGCCAGATGCCTGGCATATGTTCCACTGCTTCCCACAGTCTTGGGTTTGAATTTAACTTTTCAGTTACACTCAGGCAAAATTTTCATTTGCTTTATTTATTAATTAGCTTTTTATAGACAACTTACAATTTGTTTTATTTACTGTTACCAGTTAATATACAAATACACATTAATGTTATTATAATGAGCAATATGCATACATATGTATATATATACATACTGTATATATCTCATAATAATAAGATTAATATACAGTAAACAAAGCTAGAAGTAAGTTGTTTACAAAAAGGAATGAATAAATGAAGCAAATAAAACTTTTACATATACACATATATATATACTGTGTATATATTATATATATATATATATATATATATATATATATATATATAATATATATATACTAAATTTTCTTAGCACACTTCCTTTTCACTGCATGTTCTGACCCCTGAAAGAAAGTTTATTCACGACAGATTTTAAATATAAAGGCGTGCATACAAATACTAATGATATCTATTTGGTATATCTCCATAAAGAGGAGCAGCAGAATAAAGACATCACAAATCGACTTACAATGATATTGCCTCCGTAGCTGGACTGTGCCTCTAGATTTTAAGAAAATTTTAATAATTTATGGCATAGCTGATTCTAAACAATGACATCTCTCCTTACATTCAACTCTTCTATCAAAATTATACTTGTCCCTGATCCACGGATAGGACCACCGGTCTCCGTCTTACTTACATGGCAAGGTATATTTAATTTGGGTGGCCTTGTGTCTTATTTACTTCCGTACTGCACTGCTTGCAAACCATGGAGAAAGGAAACTTTTAGTCTTTAGTTATCTTTGTTTTTATTCCTTTCTTTCTCCTCACGATTTGTAAACTCCCAAACTATTTGGTTTCCTGTATGTGTTCACAGTCCGTTATTATTTTTCTGTTTATTTTCTGCTTATAAATGATGGGGAAATGGAATTTTTTTACCGTATGCACGTCATATAACAGATTTTACTAGTCTAAATTCCACAAAAAAAAAATAAATATGGATATGTGTTTAAGCGTACGAGCAAACAACCACCTACATCCGATTGTTATTTTCAGAAGTCTTCTCTGATTTCAAAAATGCATTTTACATCAACAGCGCGATATATTATTATTATTATTATTATTATTATTATTATTATTATTATTATTATTATTATTATTATTATTATTATTATTATTCCCAACCCTCCTTAAAAGCATCATACATAATGGCCGTGTGCCACAGCCCCATTGTGAAGAAGGCGCTTTAAAATCATCGTTCACGATTATCCCTTCCGTGTACACTTCCTATTAAGTTATTTAGCGTAATGGTTACCTTGCAAGGCTGTTCAGTGAAGCTTATACCTCAGACAGCACAGGGAGAGAGAGAGAGAGGGAGAGAGAGAGAGAGAGAGAGAGAGAGAGAGAGAGAGAGATTAACTTTAATAAATAAAGTTACAAGGGATGTCGTGTAATATATTAAAGGCAACGCAAGAAGGGGAGAGAGAGAGAGAAAATAAATAAAATTTAATTTTTTACATAAAATGACAAGAGATGTCGTGTAATTCACAGATGAAAACCTGAGAGAGAGAGAGAGAGAGAGAGAGAGAGAGAGAGAGAGAGAGAGAGAGAGAGAGAGAGAGAGAATAAATAAAATTTAATTTTTCTACATAAAATGACAAGAGAATGAAAACCAGAGAGAGAGAGAGAGAGAGAGAGAGAGAGAGAGAAAGAGAGAGAGAGAGAGAGAATTTATAATTGGATGACACTGGTTCTACATCTTCAAGGGCAATGGTTTAACATGAACGACTGCAAACTGACATTGGTGTTAACGTCTCTCTCTCTTTTTTTTTTTAATAATTGGCATTGCAAAGGAAAGGCGTAACAGTAATCCGCTCAGGTTGATTAGTAGATATTATCGCTTATTATTATTAATATATATTGGGAATACACAGAATACCGTTGTAAGTCAAGACCACCAAATTTGCACTAATTTCCTTTATATAAAAAATCTAGCCACATCCTGTTAATTTTCTTCCTCTCTATCTCTCTCTCTCCACTGCTTAACCACGAATAAACCACAAGCCGTCACTTGTAATTATAATTATGTAGAAAAAGATAATGCAACAGGAAAGGCAATTACCTCGATTAACATCATCCAGACCTGTCTCCCCGCCCCTCTCCTAGAGGTCACGCGTTGTCCTCCCGTGATTACAGCCTGGTATTTCGAAGGTCGTTGCTGTAATTACAGAATTACACAAAAAAAGAAAAAAAAAAAAAGACGAAGAGGTCTCATTTTCCGCTGCAGGCTCATTCTCCATCCTTTTCACGCTGGGATACGAAGGAGATAAAAACTCTTGATTACTAAGTAGGGAAGATTTCCTCTCATGAATGGATCTGCCGTCGCTGTCATTTGCTGCGGTGGAATTACCATGATATGTCTTTTACTTTCTTTAGATAAGTACATGCTCTTGAATGAATACATCTTTTATATATTCATGGCCTTTTGTAATTTTCCGTATGACACATGTTCATGAATAACAATAATAATAATAATAATAATAATAATAATAATAATAATAATAATAATAATAATAATAATAATATGTACAATTTTTGAAAAATATAAAACTGAGCCTTTGTATAAAGCAATCTACGTAAGCATATTCAAGAGATAGCTTGGTTCCAGGAGCAGAGATAAACGATAAGAAATTCCAATTTAAGAGATTGCTGGCTTCTAAAAATACAGACGGAGGGGGAAAGATGCTCTATTTAAAGATATGACCGAGCTCTGAATATAAAAATGAAAGATGCGACACTTCAATACGACAAATTACTGGACTCCCTAAACACACACACATAAAGCGTTACAAACTCCAATGTAGAGACTAATGGCCTCCATAAATAGAGATAAAGGGACAGATATGAGATTGCCAAGCTTTTGAAATGCAGATAACGGAAATATACTCATATTTGAGGCATCTATGATCTGTGACTAGATTTTAAGAGTTTGTTGAACACTGGAAATGCAGAACGAACTTGACTTGAGAAGCGATGCTGAATAAAAGGTCGGTTGGTTTAGATTAAGCTGGCCTTGCGCCAGCACTGGGCCTTGTCCAAATGCAATGACGAAGCCTGGTGTGAACCTTTGAACTCAGGAATAACAAAAAGAGACGGCCACAATTACGAATGGTTGTTCACCCCGTGATGGACTGCTGCCTACAGTCTGCCTTGCATAGAGCACCGTAGATTACTTCTCGACTTACAATCAATTCGTTCCGTCTACTGTTTCTTCCTACTTGGCTGTCCAACTTCTTTACATGACTTGATAAAAATAATAACTACAGCTGTGGCCAATGAGTCTGGAAATTTTATTATCGTGCCCTGGCAAATTACAGGCCATCAGTTCGTCCGATTCCTTAACGGTAGGTTTCCATTTTCAGATAATGAAGCCTCCAGACTCGACGGCTGCTGCTATATTGTGAAATTTCTGAAACAGTGAAAAGATCTTTCGTGCAGTTTTATTTTACTTTTTATCATTTAACTAGATAACTGCAATAAAAGATCATTTGAATTTCTACGTTCGATTCTCTACACACATTTCCTTATCTGTATGTTACTTCAAACGGCGGAACATATTTTATTTGTAAATTTCCTACTCGGGGTCCATTATGTTGCTCTATCACCTTTTAAAAAATCCAATACCTTCAAATAAAGCAAAATATATTTGAGAGAGTAAATGCTTCAAGTGCCTGCATTTATATGCAGTTAGTTACACATAAAATTATTGATAAATGTCCATGTAATTTAAGAAACCAACCTGACGTAAATTAAAATTTTTCACAAATAAATTCAGTGATAAATGCTATAAAATGTGGGATAATTTTGAGGCAGTTTACGAAAATGAGCCATAACATTCCAGTCACTCCACCCCCACAATAAAAAAGTAAACATTTATATCTGTGAAAAACGCAGGAGTGCTATAACACTGCCACTGAAAAAAAAAAACTGGCCATCTGTCAACAGTACAGGTGCATTCCTAAGAAAGAAATGTAACTGCCATCTAAATACGCACGGTTTAACCCAAACAATCCCTGAAAGGAATATATAACCGAGCGACCCTTAATTAGAATTACTCCTAAAATGCCCAACGTGAAAACCAGTATAATCATTTTGGGAAAGAACACAAGGGCGGTAAATTCACAAGCTCGCTTACAATTCTGAGGCAAACCAAATAACAATGGTCTCGCCATAAGGTTCTGTATTTCAGTGTTTAATTAAAACTGTTGATTCTTAGCAGTAAAAGGAAAATATATGTATGTTGTTGTAATTCCGACCGCAGCAATACGTTCGCAGTACCGAGGAGCGAAGTCAGGCAACACTGGGTCCGGTTAAGAACAGGATGGGTGACCATTAGGAACTGGCAGAGCAGACGCCTGCGATACATAAGACCCCCGAACATTTGTGAGTGCAGGGAAGGAGGGCTAGCAACTTCATCCCAATATCATCTGGTGAAAAAATCGTGGGATAGCATCTTCTGGAGTCGACCCTTTCAATAAGAAAAGCGTGTAGATGAAATAACAAAGTATTTTGAAGAACAAACAGCCAACGCAACACTTTCCCGCTGCATGTGACAGGTCAACTGTCAAACACTTAAGGCACAAACACATACAAACCGCAGCTATTACAAAAAGACTCCCCAGGCAAGATAAACCTGTAAGAGAGAGAGAGAGAGAGAGAGAGAGAGAGAGAGAGAGAGAGACGTCCCGCCCACTTTTCTCACTAAGCCTGACTCCTCCCTCACCTCTTCCGGGCATTCCCTTCTCCATAAACACCTAAAGGCACGAAATGAAAGTGATAAGTAGCCACTTGGCTGGCTGATTAAAGTTACATAAACAAAAGGGAAAAGGCAGCTTGTTATACGCTGCTCCATGAACGATGTTTGGAAGCCTAGGGGTTATTGTCCTGCATGAGGGTTGGGGAGGGGTGACAACCGTCATTCCATAGGTAGGGAGGAGGCAGTGGAATAAGAGAGGGAGGAAAGGATGGTTGGGGGCACACTCGGCCGGGGTGACTGCATCTACACCACCCACGTCAATATTTGCCTGGGTCCACCCCCTCCGCCTCTCCTACCGGACCCCTCTCTCCCTCTCTCTCTCTCTCTCTCGTGCTCGCGCGAATGGCAGCAACCTCTTCGAATTTTAATACCTCTATTGTGTAAGGTTGCGATGGGATGGAGTGCGATAACTCAGCAGCTGTTGTCCAGTTTCTCCAGCCATATCCCCACACATCTCGAGCGACGGAGGGAAAATGACATTTGACCTTGAGGATGACTTCCTTTATTCCGAGGGGTATCATGAATTCCTCCTTCCTCCAAAGATACAGGGTATGTCTTCCTAAGAACTTCAGATGTCCTCCGATCTTCCTATGAACTCAAGATGTCCTCCGGTCTCACTAAGAACTTCGGGATGTCCTTTTGCTACCTTAAGGCCTCAAGGAGGTCCTCCTTTATTCAGAGGCTACGAGGGTGTCCTGTTACCCTAAGAACTTCAGAATTCCCACTCGGGTCTCAGAAGAACTTCTGAATGTCTACCTCTAAAAAAACTCAAGAACGTCCACCTGTCTCCCAAGAACTTCAAATGTCCTTCCTGGTGGAGAATTTTAAAAGTTACTTCTAGCAATTTCATTCTGCTCTCAAGTTTTGGCAGTGAATTTCCCCGTGACGTCTATCTAAGAAGAAAAAGGCGTAAATAAAGTTTTCTTGGAAGTGTCTAAGGCCATTACGAGGTAACTTCGTTCCGCTTTTTGTACTTCGCCAATTGCTGTTATTATTGCGTATGGAGACACTCCCAACAGCAGGAGCAGCTCACGTGAGGCATTCATGCGTTACGTTTCTTTGTCTTCCAAGCTACCTTCACTGGCTATTGTTCTCGATAATACTCTGCTCTATTCACGCTGGTCATATGCATGCATGAGTTACCTGTGAGTTGGTGCGCGAAGGCACACATGCGAAAATTCAGAATGTTATCATTTAAACAAGATAATTATAATAACAATGACAACAATAAGCACATACAGTAATAATAACAGTGAGTATAAACATACCTATGCCAAACGTGCACCCGTTTTCTATTAAATCCTATACACGGGTAACAGACACGGGATTTATAAAGACTTGAAACATTAGTTTTAATGACAATAAATAGTTATCACTGAGTCGACGTTTCGCAAACGTTAATAATTCCGATTGACTTTACGTTCTGTTCGCCAGTTCTTGAGATATCGCATTAAAGTACAAACATACGTAATCAAACAGTTACCGGTGACAACGTAGCCTCATCTAATCAAGCCCCAAAATTGGCCATATCTCCCCAAACATTACCTTCCAAAGTCTTCCAAAACTTTATGACTTGTTGCCAATTAAGAGGACCACCTTTGTTCAAATTTTCGCCAAAATCCACAAGTATCCTGCTGCTTAATCCGGCTAGTAAATAGAAAAGAAACAGTTAAACAAACAGAAAGCATAACGTTCTTGTTGGAGGCAATAATAAGAGGGCAAAATTTCTGAAGCATGTAGCAAATCGCTCAACAAAATAATGATGAGATGAAAACAGTTTCCTTGCAAGAAGTAATAAGTACCATGAAACACAGGTACAATGCAAGGGAGAAGAAAAGGCATGAAAGGTATCCGTGAAATTTTCTAACTCTGAAGATAAACAAAGATAAACACTAAAGAGGAAACAGCAATGCTGATAGTACAGAACCCTTAAATTTCCATGAGTGATATGCATTGGGCAAAAAAAAATGTTAAAGAAAATGCAGTTATCCAGTTTGCTTTAAACTTAGAAAATCGGAAACACAACGATTAAAAATAAAATATAACTAAGTTTTAACATCAAAGTGCAATTCTGACAGTTTTCTGCTATTATAGCCTATTCGGATTATTTCACTCATCAGATATTAAATGAAAATTAGTACAATGTATTTAAATCAGTTCATATCAGGCAATGCAGTAGAGATATGTTCCGCAGTGATTATATCATGTACAAAGTATCTATTATGACACATTAATTAATTGAAAATATAAAACAGTACTGCAGGGCAAATAATCAACCAGGACTTAATTATGGAATAACTATTACCATCCTACTTTCTCACCCTCTATTTCTCTCTATCTTCCTAGACTAGTAGTGCAAGAGGTGGCGAAACCCTCTGACAGTTCAGTGTTGAAGAGAACCGTCTTCAATCCCCGGACAAGGAAGGAATGAGGGAATGAAAAAGCTAGAATTGTTTAAGAACCCACCTAATCTGTGAAAATGCACATGTTGTTGTTCAGGTTGAGGAGAGAGAGAGAGAGAGAAAATATACTTGAGTGATTAGTTTCTCTCTCTCTCTCTTCAAATACGTACTGTCATGTAATCATTAAAAGGCTGAAGGGCCTTCATATATCACTCTCTCTCTCTCTCTCTCTCTCTCTCTCTCTCTCTCTCTCTCTCTCTCTCTCTCTCTCTCTCTCTCTCTTAAACTCACACACACGCCACGCAAGCACTAAACCTGAAACCATTTTCGTCAGACAAGTACCCCTTAGGAACCCAGCTGCAAAGCCCAGGCAAGACGCAAGTCCAAGCATGGAAACCCACTATATCTGACGAGGATAAAAGAATTAAAAGCAACAACTACAAGACGCCACAGGAGAAAAGTTTACGAGAATTCGTTTCCATACACCATAACAGATACTTGGGGACCTTCAATTCACCAATTTAAATCTTTCATTACTTACTCAGTGTATTCAACAGTGGGTGTGCGTGCATTTGTATTCATAAATCCGTATTTATGAGTTTTTTCCTCTACATTAAAGACGACGCTCATTCTAACTCCCCTTCTTCAGCGTATCAGCCTCAAATACAACCAACAAAGTTTACAGGTCAGTAAGAAAAACCTTTCCCCGCGCCAAGGTATTTCCTGTACCAGAAACCGAATCCTGAAAGAGGGGAGTATGGAACGTCATGTCGAACGAGGAAAACCCAACAGGAGGCACAGGGCAGGGGAACCTCCTCCCAAAAGATCGTTGTCGTCCAGTGGTCAGGATGTTGACAGAATCCAGTTTACTACTGTCAGCCATTCTCCTCGATCCCCGTGAAATTTGTTGACTGTCCCCACAGAGGATGCAGGGTACACTCTCACCTGCAGAGTTCAAGATGCTTCCGTTTTGCATAGCGCAAAAAACGTTAGAATTTGCATCTTTTCATCTTTTCGTTTAACTAAATTGCTTGGTTAAATCTCATCTATCCATATCAAAATCTCATGATATGTAAAACAGCAGCTTATGAAAATTTCATAGCACCGTAATGTTCCATTTAACTTACTTTTTCCCCACACGAAAGGAAAATAACTCCATGATATCTTTGTAAAAAAGTGAAAAGATCCTTATCTAAGTCACCTCTCTCTCTCTCTCTCTCTCTCTCTCTCTCTCTCTCTCTCTCTCTCTCTCTCTCTCTCTCTCTCCACTTTTATTAAAAAACCTGAACAATTCAAAGTGATTACGAACCCCGATTTAGGATAAAGACTGGCTGACTTCATTACATATTCTAGCATAATATCCTACTGGGAGGGGTGGGTTCATCAGCTTTAAATGTAGCAATAACATTTTTAAACGAGAGAGAGAGAGAGAGAGAGAGAGAGAGAGAGAGAGAGAGAGAGAGAGAGAGAGAGAGAGAGAGAGATTACGAAACCGCGGAAAAAGAAAACAAGAAGATAAAATAAAAAGAAACTGAAGGGGAAATAACACAAAGCATTTGCATTACATGAGAAGCATTTTAACATCTGCAAACAAAAGCTGGCCCGAGTGTGACATCCAGGTGTGACACGGTGCTAATGGCGTCAATAAACAATGAAGCCGAAGCATTATTAACTTTAGAGAGATAAAAAGGATGACGTGAAGGGGAGGACTCGGGACAAAGACGGATCATTGCTGCGAGAAAATAAGATAAAACTCGAACAAAAGGACGTTAGACACGGCCGGATAAGACGACGAGGGGAGGAATCCGCATACAATGAGGTGACTCCGCATACGAGGGGAGGTATCCGAACACGAACGGATGCAACAGACGTATGAGATTGGGTTAATCCTTCCCCGAAGTTAAGTTGATAATCTTATTTAAGGAAAAGATGTCCAACCTTTCACCAATCAAATCACCCAGATTAACCAGGTTTCCCTTGAGAAATGAGATCGTCGATTCGTAACCTTATCAATATGATACTGCACACCGAATGGTTATAGGTTAAAATTAACCCCTCATAAAATAGGAGCACATTTAGAAACAGATAATTGGCAGGGGAAAATGTTGACTGTTCATTTAATCATTAACATCATAATTAATGAATATCACTGTGTACCTTAGGAGAACTCAATTGACATGGTGACGTATCTCCTTCAAGGACCACGATGATGACCATGAATAAATGGAGTTTGATCTCACAGACATAGTATTATTATTATTATTATTATTATTATTATTATTATTAGTATTAGTAGTAGTAGTAGTAGTAGTAGTAGTAGTAGTAGGAGGAGGAGGAGGAGGAGGAGGAGGAGGAGGAGGAGGAAGAGGAAGTAGACCCTCTCCTAAACATGTCATTTTATATTTAGTCTTCTCAATATAAAATCAGATCGCAAGATACTACCATCCTTCTCAACAGGACACATTATTATTATTATTATTATTATTATTATTATTATTATTATTATTATTATTATGGCTCTTGGGAGAAGATCATTGAATGAAAATTCCAATGACCTCTGGAGCCCAGACCCTTAGAAAACAAGGATGGAAAATCGAAGTTAGAGGAGAATTCCAAATCCTGGAAAAAATAATAATGAAACCACTAAACTGTAGTTTCCGGGGATCAACGAATTCCCATGACTTCCTATTCGCAGTGCGATTTTTGTAATAATTTCTTTGCAGTGAATTGAGTGTCCTTGTCTTAGGCACCTCAAGATCGAACACGGGGCAATTCATCAACTGCTGTTATGAGATTCAAAAGGTATTCCTTTAAGTCCTTGTCTCTATTTCCTTTGCAAATAAGTAGTCAAGAATGATAATTTACTGATGGAAAATCTTTATTTCATAGATAAGGATGAATAAGAGAAGATCACTATTACTCCTCTATGGAATCAATCAAAATTAATCCATGAAAAATAGGACCCACCTTGATAAAAAAATTCCTTCACAATATGAAGAAGAGGGAGGGAGAGAAAGAGAGAAAACGACCCCAAGATATCGCCTTTAATGAAAGCTCATTCAAGCTATAATACCATCATTAAAAGGTCACTCAACAATCTCTGAAGAGCCTGTCAGCCCTTTGGTTGAAATTTCAACAGCTTGACATTGGCCCTCAAAGTCTCTCTCTCTCTCTCTCTCTCTCTCTCTCTCTCTGTCTCTCTTTCTCTCCGTTTCGTAAGACTTACTGGAACTAAGAAGGAATGATATCTATCTATCTATCTATCTACATGTCTATGCATGTATGTATGTATGTCTGTATGTGTGTGTATATATATATACATATATAATATATACATATATAATATATATATATATATATATATATATATATATATATATATATATATATATATATATATATATATATATATATATATATATATATATATATATATATATATATATATATATGTATATATATATGTGTGTGTGTGTGTGTGTGTGTGTGTGTGTGTGTGAGTGATAACTACTCCTTAGAGGAGGAGAATTCATATGAATGTTACTTAACCGGTTTTTATCTATTCTTTTTGATAAGAGGCTGATAGCTCCGTGTCCTTATTCTCTTGGCGGTAACCTGCTGCAGTCAGCTAACTACCATTTACGCAATCCACTTCTTCGATCAATAGAGATCGTACGGAATTTACCATAACGTGCCCAAAGCATTAGACTTCGCCCGGGGATTGAATCCGTGCTCTTTCAGTGAACATATGCAAAATATACATGAATTTAAAAACATAATGAACAAAGCTTAAATTGTTATGACATAAGGTAGGTAAAAACAATTCGTTTGGTCTCACACAAATGAACTGATTAAACTTAACGAAGGTTATCTGATATCGTAACTTCAATGGCCAATCATGTTGTTAATATTATTTACTCACGTTATTCCAGATTTACATGATCAACGGCCTTGATAAAAATTCAATAACGTGAAATGCATTTAATCATCGTGGTTACTGGAGATGCAATAACACAAACACGCACACACATAAATAATCCAAAAGAGAGAGAGAGGAGAGAGAGAGAGAGAGAGAGAGAGAGCTATGAAGGCCTTTTAAAAGTAAAAGAATGCCAACCTGAAGGAAGACTAAGAAAACACACAAAGCAAGACAGATCTTTGAAGTAAAAAAAGTGAAAAAAGAAACACTACCACCAAGTTCCACGCAAAGCCTGGTCGATCATCACGTGACTTTTCCAAAAATAGGTCACGGCCAGACACGACCGTCATACTACAGCAATTTATTCACACTACAAGACATTTATCTATTAATCTGCGTGTGTGTGTGTGTATATATATATATATATATATATATATATATATATATATATATATATATATATATATATATATATATATATATATATATATATATATACTGTATATGTATATACATATGTTATGTATAAGTATATATATATATATATATATATATATATATATATATATATATATATATAAATATATATATATATATATATATATATATATATATATATATATATATATATATATATATATATATATATATATGTATATATAGATATATTATATATATATATATATATATATATATATATATATATATATATATATATATATATATATATATATATATATCTATATATATATATTACATTTACAACTGATGTGAGTCACTCACGCACCATCTGCATACGCGCCTAACTGTTATATTACCGTTGTAGATCATTTTTAAGATGTTACTGATGATGATGATGATGATAAGAGAGAGAGAGAGAGAGAGAGAGAGAGAGAGAGAGAGAGAGAGAGAGAGAGAGAGAGTAAAAATGCTATCTTTTCCTGACAAAACTTCAGCACAAACAACGAGAGTCTGATGATACATGACGAACAGAAAACAGGAATAAGTAATGTTATTGGAGAAGTAAAATTAGTAAAGGAAATTATTAAAAGCATCATTCAGTGTCATAACGATTTATGACTAATATAAACTATGGAAAAACAACTCCACATCTCCCACTAACTTAGAAAAACAAACACAATGAGTGACACGAAAAAAAAAAGTTGAATAAACATAATGCTATCGAGATATTTATAACCGGAAGATTACGCAATACCCTTCTTGTCTTGTATATACAGACTCTTCTAACAAATATCTTTTGTTTTTCCTTGAGAATTCGGTAGTTGTCTATACATAATTCAGCAAATGATGCGAATAAAAGTTCTAAAGGGCTAATAACGTAGACTTCATCTCCGTTTAACAACAAGAATGATTTCACCAATTGTGAAGAAAAATGTCAAATTCCACATAGATGCTACATAGAATTGAACTGAATTGAATACAGAATTTGGGCCAAAGGCCAAGCACTGGGACCTATGAGGTCATTCAGTGCTGAAACGGAAACTGACAGTAAAAGGTTTGAAAGGTGTAACAGGATGAAAACCTCGCAGTTGCACTATGAATCAATTGTTAGGAGAGGGTGAAAAGCAAGACGGAAGAGAGAATATGAATGGAGGTAGTGTAAAAGGAACGAAAGGGGTTGCAGCTAGGGGCCGAAGGCACGCTGCAAGGAACCTTAAGTAATGCCTACAGTGCGCCGCATGTGGTACACAGACGGCGCTACCCCCCTCCTGGGCATAGATGTTGAAAAAAATCACAAGCTATCATGAAAAAATTAATAATAAAACGGACACATGCATGGACGAACCGGGGTATGAACAGTTAAGCCGATTATAACAGTCTAGTTACCTGTAAAATTTGAGGGCCTTATTATTAGCGTTAGAAAAATTCTTTAAAGTCTTTATTTTTAGTTCATCCGACCAAGGCACTAAAAGCAAAGATTAATATATGAGCTGATACACACATTGTACAAAGAAGCAGCAGACTCGTCTTCATGATACATATATGCCAAATTAACCATTAACCAAAACAAGGACTATTCTGTTCACAAATTCATTAACCAATACATGATGCAAGACCCTGGCTGAATATTAGAGAGAAGCCGGTCGCAGACATGAGATGATTTTAAGCCTCCAGAAAAGAAAATTATTTAGGCCTACCTCGAGATCGGATATGAGGAAGGGTTAACTTGGCTTCATAGCCATTGTTAAAAAAGTTTTACAGAAACATGAACAGGGAAATGGGTCACAATGAGGTCCGTAAACCAATAGCGTTGAATAAGTATGTATCTTTGAAAATTCAAAGCTAAATGTTCTACCATTTTTAAAATGCAGGAATCTCTATCTATCTATCTATCTATGTATATATACATTATATATATGCATACATACACACACACACACACACACACACACACACACACACACATATATATATATATATATATACATATATATAAACACCGGTCATGCACACTGTGGAATAATCTGATTCTTATTTCATATGGCAAATGAATCTAATGCTGGACCTTGCCCTGCCAAGAAATAAATAAAAACCTTGTTTCAAAAAGATTTAGAATTTGGACATTGGACCTATGTTGACTAACGTAGATGAACATCCCGTGACAGAAAAACCTAGTTTGCTGCTTTATTGTCGTCGTTCTCATTTACCCCCATAATAACCTGAATGAAACTCGCAATGAGTTTAAGCAGTTTAAAGCAATTAAAAAGCTATTAAGTCATAACCAACCTCATGATACAGGTGATAAAGGGGATCGGAAATTAATTCCTTACTAGTGTCATAATGAGAAAACATCAACAAGTATTAAGTAAGCAGATCTATGTAATTTGCGTTCTAAAGCAATCTTAGGGACAGCACAGTCTCTACAGTACATGCGAGCTTTGATGGTTTATTCTCCTGTTTGTAGAGAAATCAGTTATTTCATTTGAGTTTTAAGGGTAATTATCCACCAATCCTAAGGACAAAGCAAAGCCATTTCATACGGCTACTGAGGGTATAGATCCTTTTCAAAAGGTTTTGAGGATAATTCACCATTCTTAAGGAAAGAACACATCCATCATACGGGTTTTGAGGGTAATTATCTATTAATCCTAAGGACAAAGAATTACTTTACATGGGTTTTGAAGATAATTCTTTACCAACCCTAAGCACAAAGCAGAGCCAATGGGCAAAGGACAGCCACTTTATATGCGTTTATAAGGGGGTGGGGTAATTCTTCGCCAATGTTAAGGACGAAGCAAGGCAACTGCAATGGGATTTCAAGGTCTTCAGTGGTCGGTCCTCTTAGTAATACCTGGCACCCAATTTCACCTTGGGTACTGCAGGGCAAGACGTTAATATGCATAAACACATACGCGCACACACACAAACATAAATATACATACATACACAGAGAGAGAGAGAGAGAGAGAGAGAGAGAGAGAGAGAGAGAGAGAGAGAGAGAGAGAGAGAGAGAGAGAGAGATTCAGTTTGAATGGCTGTATGGACCGATTTTACAAAATAAAAAGAAACACGAAAAAGTTTTGAGTAAACAATAGATTATTATTTTCGTTGGCTCAGTTTTCAACGAGTAAAAAAACAGGTTTCGTTTTTCAAAAGATTTGTTCCCGGAACTGGATACAGATATAACATATTTCAGATAGAAATACCAATGAACGTCAACACTCGTAGAAGTAAAATACATAAGACTAAATAGAGACGAAGAATTTAATATGGAATACAAAACCAGTTCGGAATTCCGATATATTCATTGAGAGAGAGAGAGAGAGAGAGAGAGAGAGAGAGAGAGAGAGAGAGAGAGAGAGAGAGAGAGAGAGAGGGGGATTTAAAGCCAACGTAAAATCCTATTCCATTTTCAAGGTAATCTGATAATTGAATTTTCATCTGAGAGAAAGGGTTGTATAGAGACTCAGATACAATACCTCATTCACTCAGAGTGACAATGACAAAAATAAGAACTAATTTTCTCTTAACGCAATGCAATATAAGGTATATGAAGTTCTAGTTAGATTCTTATCTGTAGCACATTTCCGAATTTTAAAATCAAAGAAATAAGTCGCCATGCGATATGCTCTAAGGTCCTCAGAGTGTCTCGGAGGAATTCAATATAAACAATATTTATTTAGAGATATTGGTTTGATATTACGCCTCCACTTACTTATTTTACTTTGATACAACTCCTCACTTAATTCTCTCACTTTGATACAAACCCTCACTTAATTCTCTCACTTTGACACAACTCCTCACTTAATTTTTACACTTTTGATACAAATCCTCACTTAATTCTTTCACTTTGATACAACTCCTCACTTAACTTTTACACTTTTGATACAAATCCTCACTTAATTTTTACACTTTTGATACTAATCCTCACTTAATTTTACACTTTTGATACAAATCCTTACTTAATTTTTACAAGTTTGATACAAATCCTCACTTTATTTTTACATTTCTGATACAAATCCTCGCTTAATTTTTACACTTTTGATACAAATCCTCACTTAATTTTTACACTTTTGATACAAATCCTCACTTAATTTTTACACTTTTATGCAAATCCTCACTTAATTTTTACACTTTTGATGCAAATCCTCACATAATTTTTACATGTATGATAAGAATCCTTAGTTAATTTTTACATTTTTGATACAAATCCTCACTTAATTTTTGCACTTTTGATACAAATCCTCACTTAATTTTTACACTTTTGGTGCAAATCCTCACTTAATTGTTACACTTTTGATACAAATCCTCACTTAATTGTTACACTTTTGATACAAATCTTCACTTAATTTTTACACTTTTCATACAAATCCTCACTTAATTGTTACACTTTTGATACAAATCCTCACTTAATTTTTACACTTTTGATACAAATCCTCACTTAATATTTACACTTTTGATACAAATCCTCACTTAATTTTTACCCTTTTGATACAAATCCTCACTTAATTGTTACACTTTTGATACAAATCCTCACTGAATTTTTACACGTTTGATACAAATCCTCACTTAATTTTTACACGTTTGATACAAATCCTCACTTAATTTCTACACTGTTGATACAAATCCTCACTTAATTTTTACACTTTGATACAAATCCTCACTTAATTTTTACCCTTTTGATACAAATCCTCACTTAATTTTTACACGTTTGATACAAATCCTCACTTAATTTTTACACGTTTGATACAACTCCTCACTTAATTTTTACACTTTTCATACAAATCCTCACTTAATTTTTACACTTTTGATACAAATTCTCACTTAATTTTTACACTTTTGATACAAATCCTCACTTAATTTTTACACTTTTGATACAAATCCTCACTTAATTTTTACTCGTTTGATACAGGTCCTCACTTAATTTTTACACTTTTCATACAAATCTTCACTTAATTTTTACACTTTGATACCAATCCTAGCTTATTTTCACAGTCTGATACAATTCCGCACTTAATTTTTTTCAAACGTAAAATTTTTCATATTTTTATAACTGGACATCAATCAACACTTAATTTTCACGCTGCAATACCATTCACAACTTAAAATTCTTCTACTTTCAAATCTCTTCTCACCTAATCTATTAAAATTCATACCACTTAATCCTCACTTAATTCTTCTACTTTCATACTTCTCCTCAATCCTTCTGCTGTCATACCTCTAATCACTTCATTT
This sequence comes from Macrobrachium rosenbergii, assembly GCF_040412425.1. Lineage (NCBI taxonomy): Eukaryota > Metazoa > Arthropoda > Malacostraca > Decapoda > Palaemonidae > Macrobrachium > Macrobrachium rosenbergii. The sequence continues at coordinate 15,036,727 of NC_089757.1, forward strand.
TTCTGCTTTCATAACCCTTTTCACTTATTCTTCAACTTTCAAAACTCTTTTCACTTATTCTTCTACTTTCATATCTCTTCCAACTTTTCTTATAATTCATTCCACTCCGTAACTAATTTTAAGTCTGTCAACCACTCATTTGAGTCTTTCAAGTGTCCTGAGTAGAATTAGGCTAAAAAAGATAACAATTTAAAAATAATATAATGATTAGTACTGATTGAGTTATAACTGGAGGGGAGAAGCTCCAACGTAAGTCACTTATTTCTCGGCGTGCATTCCAAAGTACACCTTCCTTATCACTGTAACATTTCTTTGCCACTCAGTGACCAATAATTATGACTTGTTACACGAGGTCATCACTAGCTCCTTGTTGGCCTACTTTGCAGTGTTTGCTTGATGGATTTTTTTATTATTATTTTTCCTTTTTTCCCGCTGGGTCAACACTAAGGACGCCATCCCGAAGATTTTAGGGACGTCAGATTTCAGGTTATCACTGACTCCTCAGGTTAGTTAAACTCTACGGAAAGCACATTCCACTTTTCACTTACCACTTCACCGTTAGTAATTTTTTCACTTGATACACTCTTCATTTTTCTTGTGAAACTTTTGCATGCGGCATTTTTCTTCTTTGTTACACCTTTCACGCGGATTGCTTAATAAGTCCAGTCACTGTCACTCCGTGTCTTTGCCATTCTAGAAGTTCACCTTAAGCTTATAAATTTTCAAAATAACTTGAGCTATGTTCACCATTATATTACAGTGCATGCAATAAATGCTTTCTGTTAAAGGCGGTGTTTTCTTGCAACATCAGTCCAAATTACAGATACCATTCCTAAACACTAAGGCAGAAGGTCTGTCGCTTAATATAAAACTAACATTTCCTTGACAAGGTGCAGACTTGAATAAGAAAGCCATATGTTTGCCTGACCCTCGTCACCATCCACACGGCTACGTGGGATAAGAGAAGCTATATACATGAATTTCCTTTTATAATTTGCGAAATGTTGAAATGTTTACCCGATTCTTGTTGTCTGAGCTCAAAAAATGCGTCTGTTTCTTAACGACTTCATCATTAACAAATGTTATCCCGGTTCAGTGTTTCATTAATTCACTGTAAGTATAACTGAGACATCGCAGAGATTATATACAACAATGCATATGTATGAAAAATTTTTTAACTCTGTCAAGCTTGTATGTATCTTATGCTCCATTCAACTTTGCGCGAAATTCTAAGAAATTATTACTTAACCAAAACTGCTTACTTTCTCGAATTTAAATCTTAAGCTAGTGAAGAATGAATAACATACTAAATCATGCTAATTCTATTTCATAAAAATTTATCTTGCCTAACAAACATATTCTATGGTTCTTTATGTAACGAAAATAAATGTTTAACTAAAAGTGCCGTAATATATTTTTAAGTGAATAACTCCGAACCATCAAAAGCTAAGGTCTGCTTCAGTCTCCAAACCTGAAATCAATCCTACAAGTATAGCCTACACAAACAACTTTTTTATTGAAACATAGCCATTTTTAAAAGAATAACTTGTCGCTCAGTTATGCGTAAACCCCATCCTTTGTTGTCTTTCTAAACAGGAAGGACGTTATCCATTAACAAAAGACAAAGGCTCTACAGGACTGGATGACAACGGAACAAGAAGACAACGGAACTGGATGACAACGGAACCACCAGCGTAAAAGAGACGCAGTTCCTGAAGGACCCTCCATATCCCATAGCCTCCAGCCTCCCTAATCGACAAAAACACCCCGGCTACGTCCTGGGGATAATTCAATTTTCTTTTCCCTTTTGTTGAGAGACTGAGGTTGATTGACAGACTCACTACTGCCATTATAACGAGAGAGAGAGAGAGAGAGAGAGAGAGAGAGAGAGAGAGAGAGAGAGAGAGAGAGAGGCCTGAGTCGTCACAGCAGGTAACTGCATTATTGAGGCATATGGCTCAAACATGGCGCTCATATGATACTATCCAGTTTTTCAATCCTCGCAGATGCTTACAGTAGCAAAGTCTACACCAACCATGTCTTTAATTTTTGTTATTTCACGAATCTAACGTATGTAAACAAAGAGATTGCACAATTAGCAACATTAAAGAGACCTGATACAAAAGCACTTATTCCTACATGCAATCTTTTATTGATCAGTTTGTGAATACTTGATATAAGCATAATGCTTTCTACATACAATCTTTTATTGATCAGACTGTGAATATTGTATATAAGCAGACTGCATCCTACATAAAATCTTTTATTGACCAGTCTGTGAATACTTTATATAAGGACACCGCATCTTACATAGGATCTTTTATTGATCAGTTTGTGAATATTTTATATAAGCATAGAGCATTCTACATACAATCTTTTATTGATCAGTCTATGAATACTTTATATAAACACATTGCATCCTAAACACAATCTTTTATTGATCAGTTTGTGAATACTTTATATAAACATACTGCATCCTACATACAATCTTTTTTGATCAGTCTGTAAATACTTTATATAAGTATACTGCATCTTACATACGATCTTTTATTGATCAGTTTGTGAATACTTTATATAAGCATATTGCATCCTACATACATTCTTTTATTGATCATTTTGTGAATACTTTAAATAAGCATACTGCATCTACATACAATCTTTTTTGATCAGTCTGTAAATACTTTATATAAGCATACTGCATCCTACATACAATCTTTTTTGGTCAGTCTGTAAATACTTTATATAAGCATACTGCATCCTAAATACAATCTTTTTTGATCAGTCTATGAATACTTTAAATAAGCATACTGCATCCTAAATACAATCTTTTATTGTTCAGTTTGTGAATGCTTTATATAAGCATACTGCATCGTACCTAGAATCTTGCAATAAAAATAAAAAAGCACCGACATCTTCACATCCGCAAGCATTTTCTTTACCATCTACTTCAACTATCTTCCACACTACCGGAGACTGCTTGGATAACGACTCCATCTCCTATATGAGAATGAAATTTAGTTTCCCTCCTCCGGGTTCCTCCTTCCTGGCCGAGCTGATACCCACATCATCTGACGTTGCTTCTTCCTGCTACAGAGATTATGGCGCGAGCTGAAGGCTGATATGACATGTTGCCTCAGACGCTGGGCTCCCATATCCAACACCTCTCTGTCTCTGTCTCTGTCTCTCTGTCTCTCTCTCTCTCTCTCTCTCTCTCTCTCTCTCTCTCTCTCTCTCTAAGTAATTAGATTCGGCTCCGAAATTATAGCAGCAGCATAGAAAACAAGTAAATTGTTGTGAAATTCCCTCTTTCCCTCTTTTAAAGAGGAAACTATCGTCAGTCATTGAGGTTCATTCACACTGAAGTAATGATGCAGTAAGGAAGAAGCTTGAAAAAATGAACAATTAAATTGCTGTTTGATATAAATATTAAGTCTCACTTTTTGGAAGAACGACATCCAGAACAGGATAGCTGTGGTTCTAGAACAGCACCTAAACTGTAATCCACATCTTCAGAAAGAAAATTTCATGAGATAGAAAGCACCAATTCCAAGGGAATTAGCCCAAACTCTGGAAGAATAACTTCTAAACTGAAAGGAACAGCAACCGGAGGAACGGTGCCCAAACCAGAGGACGCCGGTTATGAACTGGGTCATTAAGAAGAGCAAGAGTCACTCATGTCTGAGAATTTGAGAACTTCGAAGACCAATTATTGCATATTTTGGCAGTGTACCAAGAAGAGATGGGCAGGCTTCCAGTTTCAGTTGCTGTGTGCAAAAGGATGATCTGTGCAAGTCTCATAAAATTACACCCAAGCACCTCTCATAAGGTCAGTTTTTCGCAAAATAACACCCTGTTCGTCTAACGAAACCCCGTGTATTATTTAAAAATTTTTGAAAGGAAACAAATATTTTATAAACAATGAGCAATATTTAGTATCAACTTTTACGTATAATATATATATATAATATATATATATATATATATATATATATATATATATATATATATATATATATATATATATATATATATATATATATATATATATATATATATATATATATATATATATATATATATATATATATATATATATATATATATATATATATATATATATATATCAGTAATTATCAATATCATCGCCTCCAACGCTGCGTAGTATCTTCCACGAATCTCCACTCATCTCCAACTTCCGTTCTCACAGTTCTCATCCAAGTAGCTCTGGGGCTTCCGACTCTTCGGGTACCCATAGTAGCCCACCCAACAAGATAACGTTCTCCTGGTGTTGTGCGAAGTACATGCTCAGGCCATATGCATCTCAGTTCATCACTGTCTCGTCTATTCGAATTTCCGTCATTTCCTTTATGGTATTATTATTTTCTAACTATATCCTGCCATCTGAGCATTAACATTCTTCTCCACGCTTTATTCTCCAATCACAAAATCTCTTTCTTATGGTTTCACTGGTATACCATGAATCATGTTTGTATAGCAATACCGATCATACTAGGCTTATTTATAACCCTACTTTCTCATCTAA
>NC_089757.1:15048769-15053769 GCF_040412425.1 Macrobrachium rosenbergii
ATATATATATATATATATATATATATAAAATACAGAAACAATTGTAGGCCATCGTGATTTCAACAAGCACGGCAACTCACCGAACCGTAATACAATACATTCCAACTGCTCTGTGGAACGCGGGCGGAAAAGGTTGTCAAAAAAGTGGTCCTTTGAATGAAGCCTTTTGTGGTATCCTGTTTTACTCAAAGTTTAATGTTGCAATCTGCCTGGATTTCAGCCTGGCAAAAGGAAATGTCAGAGGAAAGAAAACCTTTCTCTCCTCTCTCTTCCTCTCCAGTTTGTCAATCTTCCGTGCTGTCACGCACACTCACAAGGGGGGAGAGAGAGAGAGAGAGAGAGAGAGAGAGAGAGAGAGAGAGAGAGAGAGAGAGAGAGAGAGAGAGAGAGAGATTATATATATTTCAGACGTAAAAATCCCAAATATTGAAACTGTTTACAATATGATTTTTCAAGAGGTCATAATGAATAAGGATATAACTGATTTTCAAAAGAATCATCTTCCCCAGAACATTCATCGTTAATTCCAGCAAATTCAAGTAATTCAGAGGTTAATAAGAGAGTTGTTGTTCTACATATGAAAAATAAGACCCTACCATCCCTTTATCATTAAGAATTCAGAGTCAAAATGGTGTACCATCTACAGCCGTAGTGGTGTCGCGTATACCATGTGCCTTGACGGTCGTATCACTTACGGTGGTGTCCTAGGCGTTGTACCCCCACGGTAGGTCTTGGGTATCGTATCACACTTGGTATCCATAGGGCGTACGACCAAGGCCAAGGAAAGAGAAGGTCTGCTCACTTCCCCAAAATCCCTCACGCAGGCGGTTTGTCTACCTCCTTATTGCGTAGGCAAGTGAATTGCCGTAATGAGCAGGTACCACCTAAGATACGTCATCGCCTAAGTAGTTACCCCAGGTGGGAAGCGACTCGATCCAACTGGGTAGACCTTGTCTCTCTTGGCCTTGGTACGATCTATGGTACCGTCTACCTTATGGTATGCCGTCGGTGTTGTACCATCTAGGAGTATAGCTTATCTAGGATGCCATACCACCTACAGTATGTCTCAGATGCCGTATCACTTACAGTGTCCATATGGAGTACGATCACCTGCGTTACGTTAAGTTTTAGGCATTATATCATCTCATACTGTCTACGTCGACAGGAAAGGTCGACATTAACACTCAGTATTCTTCTGGAATCATATCGCCCATGGTATGCCTTGTGCATCACACCACCTAAGGTAGGTCTTAGGCATTAACACCCGCAGTATGCCTTAAAAGGCCTACAACCTAGACATGCACCTGAGTATGCCCTAAGCATCGTGCCACCTATGGTATGCCTTAGGCAGAATATCACCGAATGCATGCCTAATGGACAACATACCACCCAATGTTACGTCATGGGCAGCATGCCACCTCATTTATGCCTTGGATGTTATAGTACCCACGGTATGCCTTGCATGGCATAATTTTGTCATTAATGAAGGTTCTTTTATGCATCTCCTCAAGGTTCATTAACTGTACTGCTTTCTCAACTTTTCAACTATTCTGACAGGCTGTACAACCTCTCTAAATCTGCCTTGCTTCTCTATATATATATATATATATATATATATATATATATATATATATATATATATATATATATATATATATATATATATACATATATACTGTATATATATACTGTGATTTTATAAATATATACATACATACATATATATATATATATAGATATATATATATATATATATATATATATATATATATATATATATATATATATATATATAATTTATCTATACTTATGGAAGAAAAAATTAGTCAGTTCATCAAAGCAACGAAAAATAAACACGAAAAAAACGTGCTTCATCCTTTCCAAGCAATGAATTCTCATTTATTACACCATCAAAACAGTTTTTCAACAAGTATCCCAGTACAACTGTACAATGAGCTAAATGGTTAGCTTATCATAAATTCACCTCAGTACATTTATTAAAAGTTCAGAGTAATTATAGCCAATTTATTTTCGTTGTCCGTTTAATTAGGCGAACGCTGTTGGTAAAAATGACCAAACACGTCCCTGCCTGACGATTAAATGAATTAGTCATCAAAGTGTATCTTCCGTCATGACTCTTCAATAGCTTTAAAGGTGAAATTACAACTGGAAACATCAACGGCTTCGATCAGCGTCAGCTTCTTTACGTAAGCCAAGTTATATATGTCATCATATTTACTTAAAAACTTTGTTCAGTGCTCTTTCCCTGTCAGAAGCTTGGTTCGGTTTATGTAAGCTTCGTTCACTACCCTTGTTTCTATGCAAGAATCGTTCGTGTTCTTCTGTTTAGTCAATAATTGCTCAATGTCTATTTCTGACGTCTCCCCAAATTCTTTCGTTCACGTGGTAATCGAAAATTGCCTCCTCTTTTCCTGTATTCAAATCGTTTGTGCCTTTTTGTTTACGCAAACCTCATTCCACTTTCAATGGTTTACCCATTCTTTCTTCACTGGCCTCTTATTAACTTAAGAATTATTTAACATCTTTTTGTTCGCTCCTAGACCGTAACCTAAGAACAAATTAAATAAACTAATATAAACAAAATAGTGAACCCTGTTTGAAAGGCACCGAATCTCATTGCCAGACCTTCCTTACCTGAAGACATCATCTGCATTTTCCTTTAAAAGCGAGAAATCGTTCGGCCACTTCCCGTAAAGTAGGTTAACAACCCTAAACTCCTTTAACAACCAACTTTAATGGTTGTGAAACGCTGATGCCTTCCAAACATCATGCTATACTTAGCCAAAAAGCTTGATACTATCTCCAAAAACGAAAATAACCTGGAAATCCAAGGAAATGAACACAAGCTTTAAATCTAGTAAATTAACACAAGCTTAAAATATACTTGTACACGAGCTAAAATTCTGAGAAGTGAGCACAGGCTTCAAGTGCAATAAAGTGAACACAAGTTGGAAATCAGAGGAAAGAAACAGAAGCTTATGCCTACGGAAACATATACAACTACGAACTTTCCACGAATGGAAGACGTTTGAAAAAGAGAGGTTTGGTTTTCTTGTTATTTTCTGCAATGATAAGATAACCTCTTATAACCGCGGCCAACGAGTCTGATGGCTTCATATCGTGACCGGGCATCTACCAGTCAACAAAGCGTCGGTTTTATAAACTGATCAAAACCTCTTCCTGCAACAGGATATAATATGTGAAACTAGACTTCAACTCTAAAGTGACGGTATTCGTCATTGCTGCCTGTATATTTGGACAATTGTTTAATATGCTTATCATTTTTCACACGCAACAACACCCTCTGCTGAATATACTGCCAGGTAATGATAATTTAATCTTATGGCTCGTTGGAGGCGGCTATAGTGTCGACGTAATGACTAGCTTACAAATTCCTAGCTTCTGTGCACATCATTAATCTCTAAGTTTTGTCTTATTAGTGTGGTCTTTATAACGAAAGTGGACAACGTTTATGTTATTAGGAAATTACCTCAGGATGATAAAGTTTTGGCGAATACCCACAGGTGAAATGGGGACAACTACTGACATTTGTTCGAGGGCAGATGGATGATGATGATAATACTGGCAGTCTCAAATTTCAATATAATCTTAATCTTTGCAATTACAAATTTCATTTTACGAAAAAATTAACCTACCCACTGTAAGTTCAATCGCCTTGGTCACTTGTACCAGATCCCCTAAGGGGGTCAGTGCTGTCAGTGCACCTCACGTGGTGCACTGTAGGCATTATTAAAAGGAGTTTGCAGTGTCCCCTCGGCCCCTAGCTGCACCCACTTTTTAGCCTTTTATTGTACTTCCATTCCCGCTTGAGTGCTTTATTGAATTTTGCCGTCTAGCCTCTCTAACTATTACTTCTTAGAGCAACTGGGGTTCCTCCTAGTTGAACTGAATTGAATTGAATATGGAATTTAGGCCAAAGGCCAAGCGCTGGGTCCTATGAGGTCATTCAGCGCTGAAAAGGAAATTGACGGTAAATGATCTGAAAGGTGTAACAGAAGGGAAAACCTCGCAATTGTACTACGAATCAATTGTTAAGAGAGGGTGGAAAGTAAGATGGAAGAAAGAGAATATGAAAGGAGGTACAGTAAAAAAGAACGGAAGGTTTGCAGCTAGGGGCCTAAGGCACGCTGCAAAGAACCTTAAGTAACGCCTACAGTGCACCGCATGAGGTGCACTGACGACACCACCTCCCCCCCTACGGGGTTTAGAACTTTGTGATTCATCTCTTTTATTTTCTGGTTCTCTTTAATCTTGCTGTCCAACCACTCCAACTCCTGTTCACTATCTTAAGCGCTGCATGGTTGAAAATGCCCCAACGCTTGGCTTGACAGCCTTAATTTTATAAAAACCAAATTAAACTTACACCAGACTTCGCCTAGCTGCCACCTGCTCATCGCTGGCTGGCCATTTTCAAAGCTTATGGGAGCAATCTGACAACAGCGAGCACCAATGAAAAGAAATTTCCCTCTGGCGGGAGGCAGCGAAAGGCGCAGCAGTGTTCCCTTTCTAACGGTCGTGGTTATGGCTGAAAGCGTTTGCATCGAGAATAAAGCTGGTATGAGACCAATGGCGTAAGAACCTTTGTTCTTCTAACTTGTGGAAAATGGCTTTAACATCCGAAGTTTTTCTGCAGCTTAATTTCCGTTGCTCTTGGCGGTGGGTAGTCAGCGTCAAAATTGACGGGCGTTCTCCTTCAAACATAACCTTCGATTTCCCAGGCTTTTGAAGTTACATTTGCACAATTATTTCCTCTGAAGTCTCTGATAATTCTTTCGTTTCTCACCAATTTTGACCTAATCTTTTTATTTTGCATCCCTGAAATACACCTTCACTTATTCCTGTTCAGGTATTAATCTAACTAACATTACAACTCATCCTTATATACGTATATATCTCTAATTTTGATTAAAATTTCGAGCAGCCTCCACCACGGTACTTGAGTAATTATAGAGGCCAGA
>NC_089757.1:15068769-15078769 GCF_040412425.1 Macrobrachium rosenbergii
AATGGTGCAAAGGAAAACGTATTAATATTCAAATTTTAATTTAAATTAATTAACACGGGGTATTAATAATCAAAAGGTAAACTTCAGTCATTATGTAGTTAAAAGATAAAGTTGAATTCATGTAGCTGAAAATTTTTACGTCAAAGAGACCGAGCAGGAAATGAATGCCCCATCTGGAAGCCAATTAAAAGAGAATCTTGAAATACAGAGGAAGGAATAAAATTCCAAATTCTGGATGAGAATGGTAAGAAGGAAGATTAAACCGGAATGACGCTCGAGTTCGTGACTTCCATGGCGAATTTGTGAGAGTGAGAGGGCTGATGGGTAATATAAGAACTCAAGAGTAGGGCCAGCATAATACGGTTAGAAAGCTTTCGAAAGCGATATATCACGTTAATTTCGAAATTTGCAAATGATCAATGATGTTTTTGCGCCTTCGTACACGACTATTCATCTGAGATGGAAGTGCACCTAACCAACCAAGAGAGAGAGAGAGAGAGAGAGAGAGAGAGAGAGAGAGAGAGAGAGAGAGAGAGAGAGTTCATATCTCACAGGTGAGATATGAACTTTGATAATACAAAAGAAATTCTTGTTACCTGAAAATTTTTAAACGAAGGCTGATATATCTCCTGGTAATGAGGAATCCGAAGAGAAATACGCTCTTGCGGATTCTGAATATCTTGGAATCTGTCTCAGACTTACGTAATTTGACTTTTATTGTTCCAAACGTTTACATATATAAACCATTAGTTTAGTCCGTAGCTCTGAGAAAAATATATTTGGTATGTTAGTCCATTACACTTTGAAACTGGAAAAAGATATGTAAAAGTTTTAAACATGCTTTACTAAAATGCACTAAAAAGTCAAAGTGGAAAATAATTTTTGAGATACACAAGGATTCTCTTACAATTAATTGTCTACAAAAATAAAAGCGTGGGCGCCAAACATGGAAGGAAATGCTACAAGAGATAATTTTTGTAGACATAATTAATTGTAAGAAAATCCTGGTGTCTCAAAAATTATTTTTCACTTTTTTAGTGCATTTTAATAAAAGGGTGTTTTAAAAAATTGTTTTATATATATTTTTTATTTTGTGCTTTTTAGTTTTGACAGAAATTGTAATAGATTTATGATTGTAGCTAACGAAATTGATATCCTGTTGAGCCAAAGAAAGTTTGAAAAATCCGCATAGTTATTTACCGTGCACAGAAGTTGTGAAAAATCCGAAGAGTTTCGTACAAATCCTGAGATACCTGGAGGGGTCACTGCAGGGTCACTTGAGGTCACTGCTGACCTACTGATCATGTAAGGTTGTATTGTCACCGGGACTGAGTAACCATGCAAAATTTCAAGTCCATCTGGTCGAAAATTGAGTTACAAGATTTGATGAAGACAAACAAACAAACAGAAAAAAGCAGGCTAAATAAAAGCGTATAATAATTAAACAAGTGTTTCTCACAACATACGATTGCGAAGGCACGTGATCCCCCCCCACTTAACTTTTAGGGGAAGTTACGTTGATGTGGACCCTCAAACTCATGTTCAGTTTCCATCGCATGGAAAATAAAATGGAGGAAAAAGACAAAGTAACGAAGAAAAAAAAGAGGAAGAATTAAACAGCTACAGTATAGAAAATGAGGAAGCATGAACCAGCTACAGCACAGAAAATTATCCTTTCTCCACGAAATGGAGAAATGGCAACAACGAGGAACGTAACCAGAGCGTTAACAAAGCCGAAGTAATTTCAGTAAAACCAAAGGCGAGCGATTCTACCTTATATGGTGAGATCGGTGGTCTAAAAAAAAAAACCTGGAGTATTAACCGTAGCAGAAGGCACGGGGAAAGATCAAACAACAAAGTAGAAGAATAACGCATGGTAAATAAAAGAGAACAAAGAAGGAGGTGGTATATAGGAGTAGGAAAGATTGACAGACAATAGTAGTAACTGACAGATAGATGCTCACGTTATGTTGCCCCATGAAGGTAAAAAACTACTTTCTTTAAATAAGAAGTCCGAAAAACGACGGGTCTGTAAACCAAATCAAATAACTGAAATGCAAATAATGAATCAACAACCTTAGTTCCATCTGTCGATTAAATCTTTCTAGATCATAACACACGCACACACACACACACAGTATATATACAGTGTATATATATATATATATATATATATATATATATATATATATATATATATCTGTATATATTCACATACATATAAATAATACATATATACTATTTATATGTATATGAATATATATAGTTATATATACTATAATATATATACATATATATAAATATTACAGTATATATAACTATAAATATATTCATATACATATACATAATATATATATATATGTATATATATATATATATATAATATATAATATAATATAATATAATATATGTATATACATATTAATCACTTAAATAAAGGAAGACTTAACCATCATCATATTATGCAAATCATTCACTATCAAAAGCAATCAACTGAGCTAAAACGAAAGAAGCTGAACGATATCTAATGGTGTGGACGCGACCTGACCAGCAATAAAAGATTTTCATCCCGAAGGGGAACTAACTCCTGTCACATTTGGAAGCGTGCCATATGTCATTTGGTAATTTAAAATCCATTAATATCATTTGAAATGTTTCTGACAGACGAAAGTGATCTTTCAGTGCTGGCATAATTTAGAAGTGGGAATCTCTCTCTCTCTCTCTCTCTCTCTCTCTCTCTCTCTCTCTCTCTCTCTCTCTCTCTCTCTCTCTCTCTCTCTCTCTCTTTCTCGAGCTGCTAAAAGACGAAAAATGCAACAATTTTTTTCGCTCCCTCTTCCCTCTCTCAAGTGAAAACACAATCCGAACTCTCTCTCTCTCTCTCTCTCTCTCTCTCTCTCTCTCTCTCTCTCTCTCTCTCTCTCTCTCTCTCTAATGCTGGACAATATAACAAAGTACTAAAACAATAAATAAAAAGCACATTGCCATTCCTAAAGTTTATGCCATGAGAGAAGAGATAGATAGATAGACAGATAGCTAGATAGATAGACGCACATCGGAATTAGAGACTAGTCCTTAACAGTTACTCTCTCTTGCACTATACTCGTAAAGACACAGAACCAGAGAGACGACAGAAATGAAGAGACAATACTCTTAAATAAGAAACAACACCAAACTCTTCACTTTTAGCTACTGCTACATAAAGAAGAAATAGAGAATTGAACTTAAAGTCTTCCTTTATGCTCCTGGATGCAAAGTGTTTCGGGTGAGAAACGAAGCGCTTTTTTAAAGGTTTTTATCGCAGAGATTTAGCAAACATGGATTACAAACACTGCAGCGGAAAGCGCCACATCTGAAGTGCTCTCAAATTCGCTTTTCGAACTCCAAATCTGCGGAGTAGTTAGAAGAGCGACTTCAATTCTTGACGACTGACTCCATTTATGGCGTGATTTTCGCCATTTGAGCATCGTGCCTAAAATTCCTCTCTACCACTCTGTAAGTATTCTCTCTCTCTCTCTCTCTCTCTCTCTCTCTCTCTCTCTCTCTCTCCCCAAAGTAAATACACAGGAAGAGTAATTTAAACTTTGGAATCTCTCTATTTTTTTACAGTGACTCAGAACATACAATAGTATTATTTAGAACTAGGAAATTCTCTCTCTCTCTCTCTCTCTCTCTCTCTCTCTCTCTCTCTCTCTCTCTCTCTCTCTCTCTCTCTCTCTCTCTCTCTCTCTCTCTCCAATGTAAATTCACATGGAAAAATAATTTAAACCTTGGAATCTCTCTCTCCATATTTTTTTCTTTTTACAGTATATCAGAATATACAAAAGTATTATTCAGAACTTAGAAATCAACACCCACCACCTCCCCACACCCAGCAATCTTCCTCTCTCTCTCTTATCAAGACAGCTTAGGCAGCATTGCTTTCCAATACCACAGAATCCAACAATCATGACATTGTGGAGAAGAGAGATACGCACTTCGATGAGAGACTAATTCTCAACAGATACAGAGAGAGAGAGAGAGAGAGAGAGAGAGAGAGAGAGAGAGAGAGAGAGAGAGTAAAGCCAAGATTCCTAACATACTGCTCATACACGGATTACACATTTAACTGTAAATTTAAAGAGAGAGAGAGAGAGAGAGAGAGAGAGAGAGAGAGAGAGAGAGAGAGAGAGAGAGAGAGACCCTCTCTGCTTCCTCTCCTCTTAATGACCCTTCTCTGAACAAGATTCCACTCATCATTTTTATCGATTTCAGTAACCTGTGAATATGAAATGCAACATAATATTTGAGAAATCATTTATAGTCCACTTCCATCCATAGTTGACGACTGCTCTCAAGTCTTCCATTAGTGAACTGGTGCCTATCATGTCCATAATAATTAATGCAAGAGTCCGTTATCCTGAATTAATCAGCACATTTTATAAACACAATACATTAACTAATGCATAATTGGTGACCTTTACTTTTAAAATTTAGCTTGAATATTTGTGTTACATTCAAAAGCCGTGTTATGCGCCAATACTGGAATGCGTTTGATTTTTGTAACTTAATGACTTTCTTAATGGCTTGTACTTTGCCTGATCAAAAATGCTCAGCGAATATAAACAAGTAAAAACTGCGCCGAAGTTTCTCCGGCGCGATCTAGTTTTCTGTACATCGTATAATCAAGGCCACCGAAAATAGATCCATCTTTCGGTGGTCTCGGTATAATGCTGTAAGCCGCAGCCCATGAAAACTTTAACCACGGCCAAGTGGTGACCTGTCCTATATCGTTGCCAAGAGCACGATTAAATAAAAAAAGACTACTGGGGTTAGAGGGCTGCAATTTGGTATGTTTGATGATTGGAGGGTGGATGATTAACACACCAATTTGAAGCCCTCTAGACTCTGTAGTTTTTAAGATCTGAGGACGGAAAGAAAAAGTGCGGACAGAAAAAGTGCCGACGGACAGACAAAGCCGGCACAATAGTTTTCTTTTCATAAAACTAAAAGGTTGACCTAATGACTAACACTGTAAGATGACAAAACTTAGAATTGGGGATGTACTTACAAGCAGTTCTGAGGTACTGTGGGTTTAAAACCACACTAAAGAAAAGATAAATTCTGAAATTTGCATTTGAATAATAGTCACAGTCATTTCTCGAGATCAACTGTGTATTACACTATAGTGTTTCCGTATAGACCCGACCATTCCTCAGCGACAGAGAGACATGTTTTTGTCATCGTACACCAATTAAAAACGCTTCCTTCGCTATAACTATTAGTTTCATTTAAAATCGCCATTTTTTTACATGCCGTCGTATATATGTAAATCACAATTACCTTTATTCCTAGTGCTGTTTCTTTGATAAACTTATCCGATTCCAAGATCATTAGTTTTATTTTTTGACACTCACCATTTTCTCTTGTCATATATAATCAAACTAAAATGACCTCCATTTAGATTTTTCTTTCTGTAATAAATTTATTCAAGTTTCAATGAAAGTAAGTATTCGGTTTCCATTTATCAGTCGAAAATATCTCTCTCCGTTGTGCATAAACCAGCAAAAAAATCTCATTATCCTCTTGACTGCCATCCATCTTAGTCAGATACGTCCATCTCGCAGTGTCTCCTCTCACTGCCATTTGTCTGGGCACCTGGGGATACCATCTGTCCATTAGGACCCGAGTTGGAAGCTCCTAAACACGTCTTTCTCCTTCCGCACTCCCTTCCCCAACTATTAACATATCCCCATCTCCCCATTCCCCTAGACTCATGGGTTGAATGTCTACGAGGCCACATAGGCCAGGAGATGCAACGCGGTCGTTGCATGCAAATGCGCATCCAGAACACGGACAACGCACTGCCAGAGGACGCAACGTTCCCTGAGGTTTATGGTCTTTCCAAGCGAATGAGAATAGTGGTTGTTGCTAAGCGCTGCGAAATTACTCCTGGGAGATAACACTGTCTTTATTAAGAGTTGGGTAAGTTTAGAATCGTTGAGTTGGACAAACTTGAAAATTCGTATTGAGATCTCTCAAGATCTTTCATATTCGTTTCAATCCTTCTGAATGAAAATAAATAAATAAATAATTTACTGAACATCTGAGCTTTTCCAAGGACTGAAAAAACTTGGTAGTGGATTTTACGGTCACTCCTTATAAAAACTGGTACAAAAATGTGAATATTATTTTACCTAACACTCCTCTTTTGTTCATTGTCATAACCTGAGCAATGACAATTTATCAGTAGTTTTGTCGAGATATTAAAGCTTTTATACAGATGTATTACTGCTTTATAAAGTAGTTCAAAAAGATAACTGGGTCACATTCCTAAAGCCTCCTATGGTGTGCCTTGAACAATTTTCCCTTACATGAAAAGGAAAAATATGACTAAGTAAAAGGCAGAAAGAAAACCATGACTCAGTAAAAGGCAGAAAGAAAATTATGACTCAATAAAAGGCAGAAAGAAAATTATCACTCACAAAAAGGCAGAAAGAAAAATTATGACTCAGTAAAGGCAGAAAGAAAATGATGACTCAGAAAAAGGAAGAAAGAAAATTATGACACAGTAAAAGGAATAAAGAAAGTTATGAGTAAGTAAAAGGCATAAAGAAAATTATGACTCAGTAAAAGGAAGAAAGAAAATTATGACAGTAAAGGACAGAAAGAAAATTATGACTCAGTAAAAGGCAAAAGAAAATTATGACTCAGAAAAAGGCACAAAGAAAATTATAACACACTAAAAGGCAGACAGAAAATTATGACTCAGAAAAGGGAAGAAAGAAAATTATGACACAGTAAAAGGCAGAAAGAAAATTATGACTCAGAAAAGGGAAGAAAGAAAATTATGACACAGTAAAAGGCAGAAAGAAAATTATGACTCAGAAAAGAGAAGAAAGAAAATTATGACACAGTAAAAGGCAGAAAGAAAATTATGAATAAGAAAAGGGAAGAAAGAAAATTATGACACAGTAAAAGGCAGAAAGAAAATTATGACTCAGAAAAGGGAAGAAAGAAAATTATGACACAGTAAAAGGCAGAAAGAAACTTATGACTCAGTAAAAGGCAGAAAGAAAATTATGACTCTGTAAAAGGCAGAAAGAAAATTATGACACAGTAAAAGGCAGAAAGAAAATTATGACACAGCAAGAAAATTATGACTCAGAAAAAGGAAGAAAGAAAACTATGACACAATAACAGGCGGAAAGAAAATTATGACTCAGTAAAAGACAGAAAGAAAATTTTGACGCTGTAAAAGGCAGAAAGAAAACTGTGACACAATAAAAAGCAGAAAGAAAATTATGACAAAGTAAAAGGCAGAGAGCAATGTAGGTGGGACTGAGGGGTGATAAAAAAATGTTCATTACCGTTGTTCATGTTATAGTACTTTATCCTCATGGTGACAATACATTGTTATTATTTTTATCATTACAACAGCGACGAAAGCACACAACAACCTCACAATCAAAATCATTTCCATTACTACATCAAACAGTCGCATTCTACATTACAAACTAATGAAAGAGTAACGGATTCACGACACTTATAACATGACCCCAAAAGCAATAATGAGCAATATTATCCTCCCCGCGCGTTATATGACCGAATAAATCAAAAGTGAACTTACCAAGCGCCAAACTCATTACAGTCAGTAAAATACAATTATTTACGTTCCTGATGGATGTTATGATAAGTTTTCTCCTATGTATATGGATATATATGATAATGTGTATGTATGTGTGTGTATGTATACATATAAATTATTATATATACACACACACACACACACACACACACATATATATATATATATATATATATATATATATATATATATATATATATATATATAAAAATATTATTGTTATGTCTTTCCTGAGAGTTCATGGGTTAAAAAGTGATCAACTTATTGGTTAACTTAAAATCCATGCAAAACTACGTATCATGGCATAAACACTATGGTCACAGGTAATATTTAAGACAATACAGATATATACATATTTACATATATATATATATATATATATATATATATATATATATATATATATATATATATATATATATATATATATATATATATATATATATATATATATATATATATATATATATAGCGAACTTTGTTAAAAGCAAAATATACCCATCCCTGACCTCTCGAAGTCTAAATGGATTCTCCCAGCACAAACTGCCCGTCCTAAGAGGTGCAAGGCCATGATGGCACACTACCCTGGCCATTAGGATGGCCCTTCGGGAATCCCCATTATCTACCACAGTGGCCAACAGGGAAAGCGCGAAGTCATTAGAGTGATCATTACAATTAAAATTGAAAATCTCTCTCTCTCTCTCTCTCTCTCTCTCTCTCTCTCTCTCTCTCTCTCTCTCTCTCTCTCTCTGCAGAAAAACCATTGTAGAATGGAAATCATTTTGATCTTATTAGATTTTACTCTCTCTCTCTCTCTCTCTCTCTCTCTCTCTCTCTCTCTCTCTCTCTCTCTTGGAAACTAAGAGGAAGCCAGTAAAGTCATGAGCCAACGAGATCGTAAAGTAGTTTTAGGAATTAATTATTGTTTCAGGCACGGCAATAATTATATATGATTATCAACGATTGTAGTCCTTTGTGGAATTAAGCGAACATCCTGACAAGAAGTTATTTTCCATTTCTCAAAATGTCTTACTTGTGGTGTGATTCTATTTTTATTTTTTATTTTTTTTGTGATAGGAGCATATTAATATTCACAAGTAATGGGTTCTCTGTTTATGAATATTGCGAAAGTACTGTTAAGTGTTACTGGAGTTACATGACATACTGAAGTCATTATTTAGATTATTAGTTGTGGCTAATCCGCCTGTGTATGTCATCATCTGTATAAAAAAAAAGTGTGCCATACTCGTAATTGACGATGTCGACCAGGCTACACTTCTACTTCCTTGGGCAATAAGTGCACTTATGATCTTTGGATCAAATGAGAAATCGACTTCTTACATACTTTATTGGTATCAAATCTGTCAATTAACTCTGCCCTCACAAACTTAATGTCTGGAACATCCAAGTTGGTCAAACAACTTTCGTAATAGTATTTGGCTTTTAAATAGCAACCGGCACTTCATCTCCGACCCTTTGCAAATAGGAGAGGTATGAAATATGACTAAGCTTTATCCCGGAGTGTTTAATTCGTTCAGATAACCTTTTTCGTGTCAGTGTTCTTCTGAAAATCCGCAAGGAAGGATTGTTAATGTCTTTCGGTTTGTTGCTATGCTATTAAATGGTATTAGTCATTGTAAGGAACCTTCATACAGTTAATTACAAGAACCTTACTGCAAATAATTTGATTTAACGATCGCTTCTGATAATAACATGGATTAATGAGCTTTTATACAACCAGCATCATTAAGCGAATCAAAAACCAGTAAGCTTCTCTCAGCCATCGAAGTATATATATATATATATATATATATATATATATATATATATATATATATATATATATATATATATATATATACTATATATATATATAATATATATATATATATATATAAATATACTATATATATATAATATATATATATATATATATATATATATATATATATATATAAATATACTATATATATATATATATATATATATATATATATATATATATATATACATATATATATATATATATATATATATATATATATATGTCGTTATTGTTAATTATGCATTACCTTCTTATTGAAAAAAAATCCATAAATAATGAATAATACAAGTCTAACCTCATTCACTCCTAAAAGGCATCCATCTTTAATGCAGCATAAGTAAGTTATTTTGCAAAAGGGACAGCTACTTCATGTCAGGAATATTAGTTTAATTCCACAAAAGTCTGACCGCAATCCACGATAATCGAAGTTAATTATTGCCGTAACTGAAACGGTAATTACTTCTCGAAACTACTTTACGTCATACGTCATTATTGGCTCATGACTTGATTAACTTATAGTGCCTCTTGGCGCGCGCGCGGGTGCGTGC